>NC_090362.1:20393716-20693716 GCF_035084215.1 Heptranchias perlo
TTTCCCCCTTTTGTTTTGTCCACTTCCTTGGATCTCGCACCTGTGAACCTTTCCCCACCTTTATAATCAACTCTTGTTAGTTAATTGATGGGTTGGGTTAACTCTACATTGGCTGAGCCATTTAATCTTATCTAGATAGGAGTGAAACCAATTGTGTGTTCCTGTTAGATAAACCGAATGCTTCCGCTCACTACACAGAACGCTGTGGTTTACTGTATCAAAAGCCAATTACAGCTACTTCATTCGTTGGCACACTGCTCTGTGTCATTCCTGATGGACGGAGGCAGGAGGGATTCCGGGCTGCTCTGTCTTTGAATTCAGGGGTAACTCTGGCAACCCTTCAAGCCGAAGGAAACAAAGCTAAAATTGGGCAGAAATTGCTTGGAAAAGAACGGAGAGCTCAACAGCGCTTGCTGTTATCAGTGGCAAAATGGAAGAGCAAGTTCCAGCATTCGCGCTTGCGCAGTGAAACACGGAAATCCGGAACTTGCTCCTTTCGGTTCATCGGCGATATGACAACTTTGAATTGAAAGTATATTGCTGGCTGGAATCAGTGGAAACAAGGGACCAGCGCCAACTTGCTCTTCTGCCCAGCTGGAAAGTAACTAATATCACCACAAAACAGGGACACTTAAAAATACCAGGTCTAAACTAAGTTTTAACAGCGTGGTAAGTCTTAATGACTGCCAAACAACTAAAAATTAACTTTTACAAATATGGAGCCTCATTACTCCTTATTTTAAAAGTTAAATCCTGACTTGGAAATATATCGCCGTTCCTTCATTGTCGCTGGGTCAAAATCCTGGAACTCCCTTCCTAACAGCACTGTGGGAGAACCGTCACCACACGGACTGCAGCGGTTCAAGAAGGCGGCTCACCACCACCTTCTCGAGGGCAATTAGGGATGGGCAATAAATGCCGGCCTCGCCAGCGACGCCCACATCCCGTGAACGAATTAAAAAAAAGATCCAGATTGAACAAATCTGTTTGTAAGTGAGCAGTGAGCTGTTTCAAATCATAATAAACTTTAATCGTTATCATAGAATCATAGAAAATTTACGGCACAGAAGAAGGCCATTCGGCCCATCGTGTCCGCGCCGGCCGAAAAAGAGCCCCCCCAGCCTAATCCCACTTTCCAGCACTCGGTCCGTATCCCTGTAGGTTTCGGCACTTCAGGTGCACATCCAGGTACTTTTTAAATGAGCTGTGGGTTTCTGCCTCTCCCACCCTCTCAGGCAGTGAGTTCCAGACCCCCACCACCCTCTGGGTGAAAAACTTTTTCCTTAGCTCCCCTCAAATCCCTTCTACCAATCACTTTAAATCTATGCCCCCTGGTTATTGACCCCTCCGCTAAGGGAAATAGGTCCTTCCTATCCACTCTATCTAGACCCCTCATAATTTTATACACCTCAATTAAATCACCCCTCAGCCTCCTCTGTTCCTAAGAGAACAGTCCCAGCCTATCCAATCTTTCCTCATAGCTAAAATTCTCCAGTCCTGGCAACATCCTCGTAAATCTCCTCTGTACCCTCTCTAATGCAATCACATCCTTCCTGTAATGTGGTGACCAGAACTGTACACAGTACTCAAGCTGTGGCCTAACCAGTGTTTTATACAGTTCCAGCATAACCTCCCTGCTCTTATATTTTATGCCTCGGCTAATAAAGGAAAGTATCCCGTTTGCCTTTTTAACCACCTTATCTACCTGTCCTGCTACCTTCAGGGATCTGTGGACATGCACTCCAAGGTCCTTTTCCCATTATTCCTTTGTCTATTACCCTGTTTTGCTGATCTTCAGTGGCCTCCTATCTCCTTTATTCCCACCTATAAATCCCTTCATGTCCTTGCCTCACTGTACCTCTGCAATGTTTTCCAGCAGTACATCCTGGGTCCGTGCCCTACAGTCCTCTGATTCTGTCCTATGGTGCACCCCACTTCCTACTGTTTCTCACTCAGCACCAGAGCGTTCAACTAACCCTCTGTAACTCCTTCCCTAAACTTCTTCATTTTGCCACTTTCTTCCCTGCTCTTGAAAGCCTTCTCAAAATCTACCTTTTCACTCATGCTTACAGTCAACTCTCTTACATCTATCGCACAGTCTCTTCACTCATATGTGAAACATCTTGGCATATAGTAAAGGCGCAATACAAATGTAAATAGTTGTTATTGTTTGTCACTTGATGCTGGATTAAGAGGAACACAAAATACAGTGTAAGATGAGAACGCATCGCACACCAGAATTAGTTACACCTTATATCGTGGTCCAATGTTGTATCTTAGACTGAAGGGAATGTCAGTGTCACTTCAGGCAGTTCATATTCGCCTGTTGAAAGGCAGTTGAAAGACCACAGTTCTGATTGGAAGTATTGACTAACCATTGGATTAGTGCATCGAACTGTACACTGAGGGATCACCAGACTTGTTCTCCGAGGCATCTCTTCACCATCCTGACACTTCACTCGTCGGCTATAAGTAAGCATTCATAATGCTTGATGATGTGAGGAGTTTCGCAGTCAGTGCTTCGATATGCTAACTCCCCCAAGTGTAATGAGATTTGTCAGTTTCTATCCAGTCCATTGGAGCAAATATGACTCCTTGAGAAGGAAAGGAGTCCATTTCAGGGATAATTTAATTTGGGAAATTACACTCCATGACAATCCCTACATGGGAACAGAAGATAAACCTCTACCTGAGTGGTGCCATCTTTTATTGTGACACATGGCTTCTACTGAATGTTTTACAAAGCAGAATTGGCAGGAGATCTATGGGACACTTCGCAATCCTTTCAGCCATTTTTGTGCCACATTTGTAATGGCTGAATGCGGGACTCATCCAATCTGAGTTAGAGCAGAATATAAATTCCATTTACCATAACTGGGCTGATCAATGCATTCTGAAACACTGCTGATGTAGATCAGACCCACCTTAGAACGAACTCTTACGGATGTTGCAGACTCGTGAGTTGGAGCGTGTGTGAGTGTGGACAGGATCAGGTTTAACTGTGATGCCCTCCATGATCGAATAGCCTGGTTACACTCAATGTCTAGGCTGACACATGTAGGTACTGGAGGGTTGCCGGTACCCTCTCCAACAACAGAGAGTCCAACCAACTTCCCTTGACATTCAATGGCATTACCATCGTTGAATCCCCCACCATCAACATCCTGGGGGGTCACCATTGACCAGATACTTAACTGGACCAACCACATAAATATTGTGGCTACAAGAGCAGGTCAGAGGCTGGGTATTCTGTGGCGAGTGACTCACCTCCTGACTCCCCAAAGCCTTTCCACCATCTACAAGGCACAAGTCAGGAGTGTGATGGAATACTCCCCACTTGCCTGGATGAGTGCAGCTCCAACAACACTCAAGAAGCTCAACACTATCCAGGACAAAGCAGTCCGCTTGACTGGCACCCCATCCACCACCCTAAACATTCACTCCCTTCACCACCGGCGCACCGTGGCTGCAGTGTGTACCATCCACAGGATGCACTGCAGCAACTCGCCAAGGCTTCTTCCACAGCACCTCCCAAACCCACACCATCCCGACTTGGAAATATATCGCCGTTCCTTCATCGTCGCTGGGTCAAAATCCTGGAACTCCCTTCCTAACAGCACTGTGGGAGAACCGTCACCACACGGACTGCAGCGGTTCAAGAAGGCGGCTCACCACCACCTTCTCAAGGGCAATTAGGGATGGGCAATAAATGCCGACCTCGCCAGCGACGCCCACATCCCATGAACGAATGAAAAAAACCCTATCGATGATGCAGCGCTTCCAAGAGAGGAGGGGAGAAATTTGGGGAAATAAAATACCATTCGTTCTGCTTTTTTTTCACATCTTCATTTCTCACCTCCAGATCAAAACACTAAACATAAATAGAGAAAGTCTAAGTGTATTAATTGGGGGTAGATCTTGACTTTATGCGATAGTGTATAACGGGTGATAGACAGTCGGCAGCCCGTTTTATATCGCTCCCATTGGCTTCAGTGGAAATAAAAATCGGGCGAGATGTAAACCAGGCTGCTGACTCGTTATCGCCCGTTTTACACTATCGCAGGGAGTCAGGATCTACCCCACACTATTTGACACATTCTCAATATTGCTCTAGTCAGCTTCAGGTTTTACATTTGAAGCTTTGATCGTTTTTTCTTTGTTTTTCTTCTAGTTTTTTTTCCCCACTTTTCTCTGCAGATTTTTTTTTTGCCATTGTGTCAAGTTTCTTAATTTGTCTTGCTTCAATAATTCATTTTACTTTCAACGTTCCTTCTCTTCCGCTGCCTTGACTAGCAGGACACTTTACTTTGTAAATATTTATCCAGCCCTCTTCTCGCTGCTGCCCCTAATTGAACATCTGTCTGCTGCTTTACATTCAGTTCAATCAAGCAAATCCTGATGTTGTGACATCTTATGAAGGAAGACAAGCTTTTCTATTTAAAGGGGCCTGTTGTGGTTGAATGAATAGTATTTGTTGCAATACATTGTTTAATTGATTAAAAGTCTTCCACTATTTTCAAGGAACAGAGACACATGCTGTGTGTGTAAATGTAAATATTGTTTCATTTCTCTCTTGCTTCCACACATGATCAGAAATAAAGATTGCATTTAAATAGCGCCTTTCAAAACCTCAGGATGTCCCAAAGTGCTTTACAGTCAATGAAGTACTTTTGAAGTTTAGTCACTGTTGTAATGTAGGAAACGTGGCAGCCAATTTGCGCACTGCAAGATCCCACAAACAGCAATGTGATAATGACCAGATAATCTGTTTTAGTGATGTTGTTTGAGGGATAAATATTGGCCAGGACATCAGGGAGAACTCCCCTGCTCTATTTCAAATAGTGCCATGGGATCTTTTACATCCACCTGAGAGGGCAGACGGGACCTCGGTTTAACATCTCATCTGAAAGACACCTCCAACAGTGCAGCACTCCCTCAGTACTGCACTGGAGTGTCAGCCTAGATTATGTGTTCAAGTCTCTGGAGTGGGACTTATTAAAAATAATGATTCACCGCTCTTCTGACACCTTCCTCTCGATAATTGTTCGTCCTAACCCCGGGGCACTAAACCCAACTGTGGTGGCCTCAGATAAGGAGGGAAACCCCCTCCCCACAACGGGGATCTCAGCGTGAGGACAGGGCTTTTTTAACTCTTGGGTCTCATTTAAATAATCCTCCTGAAACCAGCACTGATGTCAGGGCCGATGGGGGGGACACTGTTTCACTGTGTTATTCCCATTGGATTTGCATTTCCTCATGCTTTGGACTGTCATCTATTCCTTTTTTATTTCCTTTCGGATCGGCCTAACTGTTGTGATTTAAGTTTGATGGAATTACTTTCTGCCCTCTCTTTTACTGTTTATTTAATTCTCTGCTTTCCCTTTCTTTTCGCCCTGCTCTATCTTTGACACTTGACTCTCTTGAATCTTTCTCTGTGCTTATGTTATTGAAAAGTCCACATTTGCCAGAAGGAAATGAGTGCCGGCTTAAACACAAGAAGCTAAAGCAAGGAACGCAAATAAACTGACCCATCCCTTCCACACAACAAATACAATCTGCTTTGTCATAAAAAAAGAAGAATCAACTTGCATTTTACATAATACATTTCATGTCTGTGAGTTGTCCCAAAATGTCAAAGTATGTAATGAATTATTTTTGAAACATACTGCTGGAAATCTGAAATAAAAACAGAAAATGCTGGAAACACTCAGCAAGTCAGGCAGCATCAGTGGAGAGAGAAACAGAGTTAATGTTTGAGGTCAATGGCCTTTCATCTGAACCGGAAGATGTTCTAAATTATTCTTACTATCCTCAACCCACTTCTTAATGAGGTATTCATCCAGTCTATTTTTTTTTAAAGATGTTAATTAACACAGCATTAGCTTTATCTAAGAGTCTTTCCACAAATCATTCCTCCTCATTCTCACTTCTGGCTCCAGGCTTATTAATTTTAAACTCACATTCTTTAATTCTGCACTTACAGTTCCAGCTTACATTATCCATTCCTCTCAACATTTTAAAAACCTATCTCCATTGGGATGTTTTATGTTTGCTGTTTCTACTTTGGATGCGCTGTGTGCCCAGTAATCAGGCAAGGGTTTCCAGACAGTCACATGCTCCAATTGTGCACAATTCCCTTTTGGCAAAGAAAATGTTCACCGAAGAATTCTACCCCATGAAAAAATGCAGTGTCAACAACAGCAAGCTGCGGACTGGAAAACTGGAAAAGCAACCTCCTTCTGTGATAACATGTACTCTTAGAAATGCATAGAATTTAAAGAGCAGAAACAAGCCATTCGGCCCAACTGGTCTGTGCTGGTGTTTATGCCACCTCCCACCCTACTTTATCTAAGCCTGTTATCAATGCTGATATGGTTACTCCAAGTTCAGCTGAAAGATGACACCTCCGACAGTACAGCACTCCCTCAGTGCTCAGGTCCTTTAACCGCTCTTGACACAGACGCTCGGTCACCATGAGCGAATTTTGGAAAATTTGGTCATGTTTGCCATTTTTAATGGATGGATAATTATGGCAACAGGACTGTAAGTTCCCAATAGGTGGTCCCAGTGAGTGAGGCTCCCTGTTAGGGGCCTGCATCTTAACCCTGAGCGTGGATTCAGTAGGTGAAATGTGCTTATGTTAGATGTTCTCAGTCGGGATACGTACGGATGATGGACAGGAAGAGATCTATAGGTTCACCCAGCCTGTGCCACACAGCTGTGATGACTTGTGCATCACAATATAGGCACTCCCCACCCTGCCCGGAAGAAATATAATCTTCTGGGAGAGGCAATAAACCAGATTAAAAACCCAGGCCAATTAGGGGGGGAAAAATGGAAAGTTCCTCTCTGACCCCCCCCTCCCCTCCCTTCGGCAATTGAAAACTAGTCCAGGAGACCATTCTGGCCCTGATTAATGTTATCAGGTACCTACCTCTTGTATGAGGAGATCTCCAGATATGCTGTAATCAAAATCATTTTTCTTGTTTTTAACTTTTTTTAAATTTGTAAACACTCAATTTGGAATTTTCAATACAAATGTTTGGAGCAGCAGACAGTTGTCAGAAAGGTGAGTGTAAGACAGGCTCAGTCAGTGAGGCCTTTCACAATTGGATAAGGGTGGGGAGTGAGGAGGTGGAGGGAATCCAGTCTTGGGTCCAGATTGGCTCAGACGTGAAACCAACTCCTCAGGTGCACTGGCACAATTTTCCAGCTCAGGTTATACATATAAACTCGTACCACATTTTTGGAGCTTGGATTTAGCCATCGTCAGACCTGATCAGACTCTGATCAATTTTAATCTGCCTCGATTTTAAAATTCTCATCCTTGTGTTCAAATCCCTCCATGGCCTCGCCCCTCCCTATCTCTGTAACCTCCTCCAGCCCTCCAAGATCTCTGCGCTCCTCCAATTCTGACCTCTTGCGCATTCCCCGATATTAATAGCTGCACCATTGGTGGCCGTGCCTTAAGCTGCCTGGGCCCTAAGTTCTGGAATTCCCCCCTGAAACCTCTCTACCTCTCTCTCTCCTCCTTTAAGATGCTCCATAAAACCTACCTCTTTGGCCAAGCTTTTAGTCACCTGTCCTAATATTTCCTTATGTAGCTGGGTGTGAAATTTTGTTTGATAATCGCCCCTGTGAAGGGCCTTGGGATGTTTTACTACGTTAAAGGCGCTATATAAATGCAAGTTGTTGTTGTTGAAATGCAACACTGCCACATCATTAGCAAGCTGGAAACACTGAATTACGGAGAGCAGCTCTCCATATTGTTGCCACATTAAGCTTCATTTCATTTCATGCTCACTTTGTTCAATTTGTTCATTAAGTCCTATCTATGCTCAACAGTCCATTAGCCTTCGCCTCTTGAGAATCACTTGAAATATTTTGCAGGCTTTTTGTCCCCTATCTCTCTCTCTGTCCCTCCAGTATATGTGGTGTCCTTGCTATATCGTTCCAGGAACAACCAATCCTGAACAAAAACTTCCTCCGTTTTCTGAACAATCCTAATTTCTGCTGGCTCAGGCCTGGATTCTGATCCGTTAACCAGATCAACAATACCTGTGATTGACAAAGCGTCGGTGGAGTGGCAAATTTTTTGATGTCACAAAAACCCGTTTCCAAATCGCCTCACTCAAAATGACAGACCACACAAGAGTTTATAAGGAGCTCGGCCATATGTTTGCGAATATAGCTAACATAATGAAATGAGCCGCACTTATAGTGCCGTGGATGAACAATACTATTAATTGGCTTTCTAATTATGACGCAAATAGGACTGATTTAGGAACTCAGATGGAATGTTCCTTTAATGTCTCATTTATGTTCAGAGTCTAGAAAGTGAAAATGTCATGCCACACTGGTCTGTTTCTGTAAGGATAAAACATCAGGGGGTCGACACTGTAATGCTCAGTGCTCATGTAGCTGATGAATGTTGAGCACAAGTGTCAGTATTAGTTCAGACTTGAGGTCTGCCGTGCACCCATTATGCAGAGTGAAGCATAATCCAAAGCGCTGAGGGACTGTATCAGGCACGCACTGGACACATTGAGGCCCTGAGGTGATGGTCTTTTAACACGGAATCAGTACCTTTTGTTGGCAGCGTGCTTGGTGTTTGTTGCTTGCCTCATTTAATGGGCCAAAGGGCAAATATGTTGTCATGGAAGCAATACAGAATGCTCTGATGAAACACAGGCATGGCTGTGCATTTGGGAAAGTATTTGAACTGTTGCCAGACTGCTGTGCATTCTCCCTCTGTGACGCTCCACCGAGCTTGCACTGAAGTGAAGGGCAGCAGGAGCATGGGAATACCATCACTTCCAGGTTCCCTTCCAAGTCACACACCATCCTGACTTGGGCAAATATATCACCGTTCCTTCATCGTCGCTGGGTCAAATCCTAGAACACCCTAGCTAACTTTCTCTCTCCACCAGCAGTGTGAACTCGGAATAATGATCCTCGTCTTTACGCACTCCTACTGAGCAGAAATCCAATTCACATGTATTCAGACTGTGACAATCGACTGCTCTCTCGAATACAACAATTGTTATTTTTCTACCGATGGTAAGAATAGAAGTCCAAAGATCATACGAGAGAGAATAAAGAATTTAATACTTGCAGCTGCTGCTGCACATGAACAGCAAATTAGTTCAGATGATGGTTGATGGAAGGGAGACAGAATTGTATTTAGGGAAGCGTTGCAAAGCAGGTCTCAATTCTTTTGAAGTAGCGGAAGGCTATGCATTGGGAATGCATTGCAGGCTCTGATTTTACATTGCAATTTTAAATTGCATTATTTCAAATCCCTTCATGGCCCCGCCCCCCCCTATCTCTGTAACCTCCTCCAGCCCTACAGCCCTCTGAGGTCTCTGCGTTCCTCCAACTCTGGTCTCTTTTACATCCCCCAATTCCTTCACTCCGGAATTCCCTCCCTAAACCTCTCCACTTCTCCACCTCTCTCTCATCCTTTAAGAACCTCCTTAAAACCCACCTCTTTGGCCGAACTTTTGTGCTAGTGTCTCCTTCTTTGGCTCGGTGTCAATTGTTGTCTGATTAGGCTCCTGTGAAGCACCTGGGGGTCTTTCTTTCTTATTTCTTTGTTAAAGGCGCTATATAAATACAAGTTGTTGTTGTTTCTCAAACAGCTACCGGTGACATGTACTTTCCCTCTGCGTTCCTTTTCCTGAGACAACAGCACCGCGTTTACATTGAATGGAGTTGAGTGAGATTTTGTCCAATTCATCATCAAAAAGAATCCATTATCCTGTGACATTCTGCATCAGGCAAACCGTGTGCAATGAATCGGCTAACTTCAAAGCTGTCACTGCTCAAAACAACGATAAAACGGGACTGTTATTCAAAATCTGCTGGTGGAGATAAGCCAATGATCGAGTCTTATAACCCGGCTGGCAAGCAGGCCAATCAAGGCCGGCTCTGAGGGTTTACCATGTCATCTGAACACTTCAATTGGATTATTGCCTTGTGATTCGTAGGAACTCATTCAGCCTCTTAGGTCGGTTTGGCTCAGAGCTTTAACCACAAATCCCGATCTGTAACACATCAAGACGGCTAAACAAACCCTGTATTAAAAAGAAATCAATCCTCTATGTATCTGCCCAGTTGCCAAGGTGTGACTTATCGCTAAAAGGTTGTCAGCTGTGGCTCAGTGGGTCGCACTCTCATCTCTGAGTCAGAAGGTCGTGGGTTCAAACCCCACTCCAGAGACTTGCAGCATATAATCTAAGCTGACACTCCAGTGCAGTACCGAGGGAGGGCTGCACTGTCAGAGGTGCTGTCTTTCAGATGAGACGTTAAACCGAGACCTCATCTGCCCTCTCAGGAAGATGTAAAAGATTTCTTGCCACTATTCGAAAAAGAGCAGGGGAATTCTCCCGGTGTCCTGGCCAATAATTATCCTTCAACCAACATCACTAAAACAGATTCTCCGGTCATTATCACATTGCTGTTTGTGGGACCTTGCTGTATGCAAATTTCTTACATTACAACAGTGACTACACTTCAAAAGCACATAAGAATCATAGAAAGTTACAGCACGGAAGGAGGCCATTCGATCTATCGAGTCCGTGCCGGCTCTATGCAAGAGCAATCCAGTTAGTCCCACTCCCCCGCCCTATCCCCGTAGCCCTGCAATTTTTTCCTTTCAAGTACTTATCCAGTTCCCTTTTGAAGGCCATGATTGAATCTGCCTCCACCACCCCCTCGGGCAGTGCATTCCAGATCATAACCACTCGCTGCGTTAAAGAAGTTTTTCCTCATGTCATCTTTGGTTCTTTTGCCAATCACCTTAAATCTATCTACTCTGTCTAGACCCTTCATGATTTTAAATATCTCTATCAAATCTCCTTGCAACTGTCTCTGTTCCAAGGAGAACTACCCCAGCTTCTCCAGTCTATCCACGTAACTAAAGTCCCTCATCCCTGGAATCATTTTAGTAAATCTCTTCTGCACCCTCTCTAAGGACTTCACATCTTTCCTAAAGTGCGGTGCCCAGAAATGGACACAATACTCCAGCTGTAGCCGAACCAATGTTTTATAAAGGTTCATCATGACTTCCTTGCTTTTGTACTCTATGCCTCTATTTATAAATCCCAGGATCCCGTATGCTTTTTTAACCACTTTCTCAACCTGCCCTGCCACCTTCAATGATTTATGCACATATACCTCCAGATCTCTCTGTTCCTGCATCCCCTTTAGAGTTGTGCCCTCTAGTTTATTCATTGTAAACCGCTTTGGGATGTCCTGAGATCATGAACGTGTTATATTAATGTAAGTCTTTTTTTCTTATAAGCAAGTGATATCCACAAATCTGCTCTTGATGAATGTCAATCCATTTTTGTAATTCCAGCCTGCACTCACCATTTTGTTCTCTCAGTAACTCCTCTCAACTCATGTTCTTGTCACTAATCAGGAGAGTATGTTGGCCAGCCACTGGGCTGGTACTTTCGATGCTGCTGTTCAGTTATGTTGTCAGAGAGTACGTTTCACTAGTACAAAAGAAAAGCATAAAAACATAGGAATAGGAGTAGGCCATTCAACCCTCGAGCCTGAACTGCCATTCAATTAGATCATGGCTGATTTGTAGTTTAACTCCATCTACCTGCCTTGTTTCCCTAACCCTTAATACTCTTGCCTAACAAAAATCGATCAATCTTAGTTTTGAAATTTACAATTGACCCCCAGATTCAATAGCTTTTTGGGGGAGAGAGTTCCAGATTTCCACTCCCCTTTGTGTGAAGAAGTGCTTCCTGACATCACCCCTGAACAGCCAAGCTCTAATTTTAAGGTTATATCTGCATGTTCTGGACTCCCCCACCAGAGGAAATAATTTCTATCTACCCTATCAAATCCTTTAATCATCTTAAACACATCAATTAGATCACCCCTTAATCTTCTATATTCAAGGGACAACAACACTCAAGAGGCTCGACACCATCCAGGACAAAGCAGCCCGCTTGATTGGCACCCCATCCACCACCCTAAACATTCACTCCCTTCACCACCGGCGCACAGTGGCTGCAGTGTGTACCATCCACAGGATGCACTGCAGCAACTCGCCAAGGCTTCTTCGACAGCACCTCCCAAACCCGCGACCTCTACCACCTAGAAGGACAAGGGCAGCAGGCACATGGGAACAACACCACCTGCACGTTCCCCTCCAAGTCACACACCATCCCGACTTGGAAATATATCGCCTTTCCTTCATCGTCGCTGGGTCAAAATCCTAGAACTCCCTTCCTAACAGCACTGTGGGAGAACCGTCACCACACGGACTGCAGCGGTTCAAGAAGGCGGCTCACCACCACCTTCTCGAGGGCAATTAGGGATGGGCAATAAATGCCGGCCTCGCCAGCGATGCCCACATCCCATGAACGAATGAAAAAAAAGGGAATACAAGCCAAGACTATGCAACCTGTCCTGATAATTTAACCCTTTTAGCCCCGGTATCATTCTATCACCCACCTATCACCCTGTCTCCACACCCCACATGTGTCGCAATGAAGCCCCAGTCCACATGGGAAAAACATCATTTTCAACAAGAAAAGCACATTAACGTTCCAGCACTCTTCTGTTCCGTCAGAGCACTACACCCAGGAAAATAAAGTGCACCAGTATCAATGTGTCATAATCTCTTCTTGAGATGCATTTCTTATTACGTTTTAATACCGTCATTGTGTTTTCTAAGTGGAAACGAAAGGATATCTGAACGCACAGTGGGAGATGAATCACACTAAGATTATTCCTGGATAAAGTATTAATTTACAGCAGCCTACATCGTCAAAGAGAAATCAGAGGGAGAAAACAAGGCAGCAATTTGAACAGAGTGGTTGGCTGAGAGGTAGGTGTAAATGAAATTTCCACTAACGCACACTGAGCCCCAGTCTAGCTCTGCCTTTGGATAATAGGAGCAGAGGGTGAAACAGAAGTTAATTATGGGGAAGGAGGCACGAGGGACTGTTTCAAGGGCATCTCGGGTATTCTCTTTGTATAATGTCGTACTTAGTATTCCGAATGTACAGGCACGGTTTGATACTTTTTATGCTTAATTAGGTGTATAATTTTTTTGCTGTTATCTAGACAAAAACTGCAGTCGCGAGCATTGAATCCAACTCATTTCTAATTAGCATTTAAAACCAAATGTTGGAAAAGATTGTTTTAAGCACGAGCCATCTTCCAAAATTATATTTCATACATAATACGACTGCTTGTGAATATACAAACCAAACTAAATGATTATCTGGTCATTATCCCATTGCTGTTTGTGGGACCTTGCTGTGCGCAAATTGACTGCAGCGTTTCCTACATTACAACAGTAACTACACTTCAATAATACTTCAGTAAAGTGCTTTGGGATGTCCTGAGGTCGTGAAAGGTGCTATATAAATGCAAATTCTTTTTGCTTTGAACAGAGTACGATGATTGGTAGCCAAATAGAATTATCACTAAGTCACATTTTTTTTTAAATCAATTTTCTCCCCTCCCCCTTCTCTGCTCCCTCCCTCCATCTCCCAACCGAAAGACCCTGCCTGGAGTATATTCCATAGGTACTGGCAGCTCTCTGACATCCTGACCCAATGGCTATTCTTTACACGTCAACCAAGGGAATCCCCTCCCTTAAATCCTCCACCTCCCTCTTCTCCTTTCAGATCTTCCTTAAAACCCACTCCATTGAACGAGCTTTTGGCCAGCCATCCCCTCCACTTCTAATATCTCCTCCTTGCATTCACTGTTTTCCTCGCACCTCAGTGAAGTGCTGTGCGATCTTTGTCTACGTTAAAGGCGTCATATATAAAATGCAAGTTGCTTGGGACATTGAATGTCAGCAAACCTTTTGACTGGAGTGGGCCTCGTAGCTGCGTCCAATCCTATCCCCACCCAACACCCGCATACATGCTTATGGCAGAGGTCACTGGATTGCGATCTGGGGGGGGAGGGGGACTCCTGGATGATTTCCCACTCTCTTGAAGGTGATTATAGCTCCTCCGACCTCTGTTTGGATGAGAGGTCAAGCTGGGTCAACACAGATGAGAAATTGGACCTTTTAGTCTTCACGTCTTAGTGCTACAGTCATATCTGTCTTTGCTCTATTGAGTGCAACTTTGGTGCGAGTTCCATGGCAGTAACTGAATGCTACACGGCTGCTCCATGCAACATTTTCTCCCTTCTATTCAGTGAGAAAAATTAAAGTGAGTAGTCCAAATGCTGAATCAGATGCTTCGTGGTTTGGGCAGGTGACTGATAAGGCATGACATGCTGTGACACACCCTGTCACTTTCCATACTTACTCTGTTCCCAAGTATCACGATTGTACGTAAAAAGCCCCAAAGGCAGTGAAAGTGGTTCGTTTCTGACCAGCCCTGACCGACGATAAACCAGTTTTGTTAACTAGGGGTTCTCTCCCGTGGCGAGGCCCATGGTGAGTGCATTGATAGGCTGGGATAGAAATTGAACTCGGCCGTCAGTGGTAAACGGGAGTTATCGCACGCCCACCTGTTTTACTCCCTGCTTGATATCCAGGTCTATTGAAATAGTTTCTCTGTATCTACCCGAGCGAATCCTTTTCACATATTAAACACAATGAATGGGAAGACCCTAGGCAAGACAGAGGGTCAGAGGGATCTTGGTGTGCAAGTTCACAGATCCCTGAAGGCGGCGGAACAGGTAGATAAGGTGGTAAAGAAGGCATATGGGATACTTGCCTTTATTAGCCGAGGCATAGAATATAAGAGCAAGGAGGTTATGATGGAGCTGTATAAAACACTGGTTAGGCCACAGCTGGAGTACTGTGTGCAGTTCTGGTCGCCACACTACAGGAAGGATGTGATCGCTTTGGAGAGGGTGCAGAGGAGATTCACCAGGATGTTACCAGGGCTGGAGCGCTTCAGCTATGAAGAGAGACTGGGAAGATTGGGTTTGTTTTCCTTGGAGCAGAGGAGGCTGAGGGGGGACATGATTGAGGTGTACAAAATTATGAGGGGCACAGATAGGATGGATACTAAGGAGCTTTTTCCCTTCGTTGAGGGTTCCATAACAAGGGGACATAGATTCAAGGTAAAAGGCGGGAGGTTTCGAGGGGATTTGAGAAAGAACTTTTTCACCCAGAGGGTGGTTGGAGTCTGGAACTCACTGCCTGAAAGGGTTGTGGAGGCAGGAACCCTCACAACATTCAAGAAGCATTTGGATGAGCACTTGAAATGCCATAGCATACAAGGCTACGGACCAAATGCTGGAATATGGGATTAGAGTAGACAGGGCTGATGGCCGGCGCGGACACGATGGGCCGAAGGGCCTCTATCCGTGCTGTATGACTCTATGACTCTATGACTCTATGACCTCGATTAGATCACCGCTCAACCCTCTAAACTCAAGGGAATACGAGCCAAGTTTATGCAAACTGTCCTCATAATTTAATCCTTTAAGTCCTGGTATCATTCTGGTGAATCTGCATTGTAGTGCCCAAAACTGAATGCAGTATCTCCAGGTGGGGTCTGACCAAGGCTCTGTACAAATGAAGCATCACTCCCTCACTTTTTTTATTCCAGGTGGATTTTTTTTATGACCTTGGGGAAGGACCAGGGATTTAGCAGCTGTCAATCTCAAAAGAAGCAATAAATCAATCACTCTCTAATTGACCTTGTGACATCTCGAAGAGCCTATTGAAGTCAGTGGAACAGTATATTGTGCGAGGCGTATAATAGGCGGTCGATTGAATAGCACCTGCTTTGCACTGCCGCCTGAGACAAATTTTCTACCCCGCTGTTTTATAAATACAGTAGCATCATACCATGTAACACCCAGTGTATTATTCTGCTGCTAGGGTGGATCTGTGCCGTTTTAGAGGCACTTTGTCTAATTGTTACAAATAGGACCTGTGATCAATTATAGGCTAATGGATCTTTGAGATGTCACACGGTCAATTAGAGGGTGATTGATTGATTGCTTCTTTTGAGATTGGCAGCTGGTAAATCCCCAAGGTCATAAAACAAATCCATCTGGAATAGAAAAGTGAGGGAGTGATGCTTCATTTGTACAGAGCCTTGGTCAGACCCCACCTGGAGATACTGCATTCAGTTTTGGGCACTACAATGCAGATTCACCAGAATGATACCAGGGCTTAAAGGGTTAAATTATGAGGACAGTTTGCATAAACTTGGCTCGTATTCCCTTGAGTTTAGAGGGTTGAGGGGTGATCTAATCGAGGTGTTTAATATGTGAAAAGGATTCGCTCGGGTAGATACAGAGAAACTATTTCCTCCGCTGGGGGAGTGCAGAACAAGGGGCACAGTCTTAAAATTAGAACTAGGCCGTGTAGAAGTGAAATCAGGAAGATCCTGATTGAAGTATGCTCAAATACTTATGACTTTGTCTTTCATTCATTAAGCAGTTGAATCTAGTCGTTGAAAAACTATCAATGAGAGCCAAATATTTCAAAAGGTTCTGTGGTCCCAGTGCAAAAGGAATAAACATATTTCCCACTTATTACACAAGGTAACCAGAGGACATCGATTTAAAATAATTGGCAAAAAAGCCAGGGAGGAGATGAGGAGAAATTTTTTTACTCAGCTAGTTGTTATGATCTGGAATGTGCTGCCTGAAAGGGCGGTGGAAGCAGATTCAATAATAACTTTCAAAAGGGAATTGGATAAATACTTGAAAAGGAAAAAAATTGCAGGGCTGTGGGGAAAGAGCAGGGGAGTGGGACTAATTGGATAGCTCTTTCAAAGAGCCGGCACAGGCACGATGGGCCGAATGGCCTCCTTCTGTGCTGTATGATTCTAAGAGCCTACTTACTTTTGGGATCACCCAGATGGGCTGTAATGGTCGTTCCCAGTCCTGTACACTCCAATGTTGCAATGGACTTTGTAATGTTAGGCAATTATAAACATTTCAGGATTGCAAATGTATTGACACAAGCTATACATTTAATCTCCCCTCTCCGCTCGGTTGATGCATGACATTTGCATTACAAGAAGAGGGAGAGATGCTATGAATGCAGTGCCTGAAGTACAATTATTGGTTTTCGTTTCCAGGAATGCTCCATTATACCATTCTGGAATGGCACAAAGTCACATAGATTATTGTTCATCTTTTTTCTTGTTCCATAAAGCAAGGAATAAATTGGCTCTTTTGATTCCGACTGGGCGACACTAAAACAGTTGTGCCTGAATTATTAAAACACCACAATGCCTGCTGTTTAAACACGCCGTGTTTTTTTGATATGCGAGTCCACAATTTAACAGCTTGAAGGAAAGCATTTGCTTTGTGCACCATTCCAAAACTTCCTCCTTATTCTTCTCGGACACTTTCCGAGTGCCTGCTCTTCTTAAGTGACACAGCAGCCTAGAAATACTGCACCATTCGCAGTTAACTTTCCTCCCCAGAGGCAGAGGAATTACTTGGTGAAAATAAATTTAATTAAGGGATGTGAGGAAAATGAAATCACTTAAAACGGGAGGGAGGTTTGGAGATTCTATTTTAGATAAAGGAGTGTATACAGGCCCACAACTATGCAACCTTAATGATACCCTCAAGGATCTGATCAATCTCTTGCCTTTTGATTTTTGTTTTCTAATATCAGCTAGTTATTAACATTCGTCATGCAGGGTAGCTGTTAATTGACCTAAATATTCTAATGCTTCATCGAAAAAGCCTTAGATGTTCCAGCATGTCATCGGATGCACAAATTCGACCTGACAATTGTTCAGTCTATTAAAATTGCTTTTAGCCTTATATGAATGAATTCTTTCGCTGCTAATTTAAAAAAAACACAATCCCCTTCTTCCCACCTTGGTTTCCTCTTGTGTTTTTTTTGATCCCATTAAAAGCTTTCAGCTCCATAACTACTCCTGGAGCTTACGATCGTCATGTTCTAATGTGTACTGTCAGTGTTTTGTACTGAATGAGGGGGAACAACGAGTGCTGTGGAAAATGAATGTTTTTTTCCCATGGCATCCTGCATACACTGTAGGGACGCAGACTCGCGTGATAAGTTCTGGGGGCATAGTATGGTGAGCGGGCAGGTGAAAATCTGGTGATCGTGTTACAAATCGATGGAAGCATATATGGTTCCCTGCTCTTGCATTGTAACACCCTGCACCCCCCATCCAGTCCTACGCCATTGTGCCAATTCATTTTGATCTGAAGCTAAAGTGGAATTTACTTACCATTTATTACTAATTCCACCCCCTCCCCTACAACAAAGCTATACTTCTGTAGAGTCTGTAGGAATGGAAGTGGGAGGGGGGTTGTGGCGTCAACCATCCCCTCACCATAGACTCAGAGACTCAACCATAGACTCAACCATCCCCTCACCATAGACTCAGAGACTCAACCATAGACTCAATCATAGACTCAACCATAGACTCAACCATAGACTCAATCATAGACTCAATCATAGACTCAACCATAGACTCAATCATAGACTCAATCATAGACTCATAGACTCAATCATAGACTCAACCATAGACTCAACCATAGACTCAACCATAGACTCAATCATAGACTCAATCATAGACTCAACCATAGACTCAACCATAGACTCAACCATAGACTCAATCATAGACTCAATCATAGACTCAACCATAGACTCAATCATAGACCCAATCATAGACTCAACCATAGACTCAATCATAGACTCAACCATAGACGCAACCATAGACCCAATCATAGACTCAAGCATAGACCCAATCATAGACTCAACCATAGACCCAATCATAGACTCAACCATAGACTCAACCATAGACTCAACCATAGACTCAACCATAGACTCAACCATCCCCTCACCATAGACTCAAAGACTCAACCATAGACTCAATCATAGACTCAACCATCCCCTCACCATAGACTCAGAGACTCAACCATAGACTCAACCATAGACTCAACCATAGACTCAACTATAGACACAATCAGAGACTTAACCATAGCCTCACCCATGGACTCACCCATCCACCGTAAGAGTATAACCAAGCTTTATAGTTACTGTGGAAACCACTTACCAGGCATGCACATGAAAGTAGCATTGCACATAACCATGCGACAAGTGGTCTGTACTCACATATTGTATAAAGCCCCTGGGCCTGCACCGTTGCATCAGTTCATTTTTTTTCCAGCTAAAGTTTCTCTTCTCCTTGGGGGTAGATCTTGACTTTATGCAATGATATAAAACAAATGATAATGAGCCAGCAGCCTGTTTTACAACTCTCCCCATTGACTTCAATAAAAATAAAAATGGGGAGAGATGTAAAATGGGGAGAGATGTAAAACGGGGAGAGATGTAAAATGAGCTGCTAACTCGCTGTCACCCATTTTACACAATTGCACAAAGTCAAAATTACCCGGCTTGTGTTAGACCTTTCATTGCTAGAGTTTGGGACAGAGATTCCAGCTTTTCTGCAGGCGTAGATTAAATTAGACAGACTTTACAGTGTCCAATGTTCTGTTAATTAACCCAGCCCATCTGGGTTTCTGTTCTCTCGCTGGTTTGCCAAAAGCCTAAGATATTGGCACTAGGTAGAAACTCCAGAGCATATCACACTCGGCTGACCTTTTCAAGAGAAGCTTAGGAATGAATAAAAACCTGCACTTTTTAGTTAATATGGCAATCCAGTCTTGTACTCCAAATAAAGAGAGCAAAAAAAGCAGGCATAACAAGAACTTTCACCTGTGGGGAGACCAAAACTAGGGGTCATAAATAGAAAATAGTCACTAGTAAATCCAATAGGGAATTCAGGAGAAACTCCTTTACTCGGATAGTGGTTAGAATGTGGAACTCACTACCACATGGAGTAGTTGAGGCAAATAGCATAGATGCATTTAAGGGGAAGCTGGATAAACACATGAGGGAGAAAGGAATAGAAGGATATGCTGATAAGGTTTCTCTGAAGAGGGGTGGGATGGGACTCGTGTGGAGCATAAACACCAGCATTGACTGGTTGGGATGAATGGCCTCTTTCTGTGCTGTAAATTCTATATAATTCTATGTGACAAATAACCAAGAACTTTAACATACAAAGGTTAAAGCTACAAATTGAAATTTTACATTGAGTGCAGAGTTTGAGCTCCAGCTGCTCTGTAGATGTTTGATTTGCCCCATTGGCACTGACTCAATAAATTGCCTATAACAGAAACAAACTGAATGCCTTCATAGTTGGATTAGCATATCTGCACCAACATCTGCCACTGGCTTTAAATACTGCATAGTATCTCCACATGTGTCCGTACCTGGGCAATGCTTAAGGCCTGAAGCCTACTGGCATTGCCATCCAGCAGATGCTAAGAACAGTCCAAAAGATGGATTCTACAGTCAATTAGGAGAATCGGGACTGCAACCTAAGCAGGGGCTAACATTCCTAGTGGTATTATTTCAGACAATGCAGCATAAGCTTCCTCTCTACTCAGGGTTATGATGTCCCATTTAGAGAAAGGATCGTGAATCCTAAAGGCAGTTATTCAACAATTCGAGATCTAACGGCAGCAGTGCTCTTTGTAGTTCCCAAATTATTATGCCACCACTTCAGCCTGAATCTGCTCAGTCACTGACATCCCCTCCAGACCTTCTCTCTTCCAATCAACTAAGATCGACCAGGCCTCACCCCTCATTTCACATCGTTCACCTGACGAAGGGGGAAGCCTCCGAAAGCTTGTGAATTTAAAATAAAATTGCTGGACTATAACTTGGTGTTGTAAAATTGTTTACAATTGTCAACCCCAGTCCATCACCGGCATCTCCACATCCTCACTTGATATTCGCAGGAGAACAACATACAAAGAGGCTACAGTCTTCCCCACAGTTTACGGTGGTAGCAGACATGCTACAGACAGGATGGGAAGCCCATTCTCAAGGGAGCTGTCCTTAAGCCAAGTGGGTAATAGAACCTGACACATCAATTGATTGGATCGAAGGTTAGTGAAGTTAGCTCTGGAACACAGAGCAAACAGGCAGCTGTGTGGTCAGATAACACAATGACAGTCTGCTAAATCAACAAATGGAGGAAGTCATTTCCACCCCCTTTGTCAAGGTGTGATCTTACTAGTTAAATGTGCCTATGTCAGAATGTTACTCTCTTAGCTCAGCATTCAGCCAAGGTAAACAATGTAGTGCTAGATACTCTCAGTCGTTCCACATATCATCCTCACAAGTGGAAAATCCAACAAGAGGTAGTGAAGCCATTTCAGGAGTTGGGGGCAAGAGGAGATAGGCCTATGGAAAACAGTCGACTTCTGTGTTTCTGTTTGAGGACAAAGGACATGTCAGCTTGGACGCAGGATAGTCACTCCTTTTATTGGACACAGAGGTTTCAATGTGTCCTTTTTACCATTTCCATAATCCCACCTGTAGTTCAAAACAGAGAGACTGAAAGTTTTGTGGTAGCCTTTTAAAACCATGGTTATTCAGAAACTATGCTTCTTCTACATGCCAACAAGCAGAAGCAGGGCCCCAGTATCTCAAAAGAAGGATCTCCTTACACAGCTTAGGTCATTAAATATTGCAAGTAAACCCAGAGAAATTCTGGTTGGACAGTCTGGTAATTGGGAGATGATGGTGGTTCAACAGGGCCTCCCATCCCTGATAGTAATAACCTTGGTTAGTTCCCACGGGGAATCACCTCCATAATTTATATCACAAAATGGAAAAACAAAGTTTATGTAATAGTGTTCTACTAGATTGGTTAGGTTATTCTCAAGTGATGCCCCACATATTACGGGTATTTCCAGCATCTGTTCGAGATTGATTTAAATCCTGGCTCTATTCGGGTACGTGTTGTGGCTATTTTAATCTTTTGTGAATCATTTGCATTTGAATTGTTAATGGATCACTGTTTGGGTTTTCATTTTATGAGCTAGATGGAAATTCTGTCCAGTCACTGGTTTCCAAAGGGGACCTTAATTTAGATCTTCTCAAATGAATGTATTCACCATTCAAACCTCTTCAAATGTGCAACTAGAAGTTTCTTTCATGGAAGGCTGCAACGTGGCTAGCATTAGTTTCGTCATGTGGAATCATTGAAATTCAAGCCCTTTTTGCAGATCAGCCAGAAATGGTTGTTTTCATTATGTAGCTGCTCACAGACCTCTAAATTATTGTGCCTCTTGCACATAGCAATTAAGGCAGCCTTGACAGTCATTCATTTCCTATGGTGCAAAGACCCAAGGCAAACTGGTGACTAAGCAATGGGGGGCCAAATAGATGGTTGAGTGCTACCATCATGCAGAGAAGAAACCTCAGTGGACAGAGAAAGATTTATTCTATCTACTTCATGACTGATTCCTGGGCCTCTCTCAATTCTATTCCAATTGATAGCATATTCAAGGCTGCCATATAGAGCAATCCTTGCATATAAAAAGAAAGACTTGCATTTATATAGCGCCTTTCAGGACCTCAGGACGTCCCAAAGCACTTTATAGCCAGTGAAGTACTTCTGAAGTAAAGTCACTGTTGTAATGTAGGAAATGCGGCAGCCAATTTGTGCACAGCAAGATCCCACATACAGCAATGAGATAAATAACCAGATAACTTGTTTTTAGTGATGTTGGTTGAGGGATAAATATTGGCCAGGACACAAGGGAGAACTCCCCTTCTCTTCTTTGAAATAGTGCCATGGGAACTTTTATGTCCACCTGAGAGGGCAGATGAGGCCTCGGTTTAAGGTCTCATCTCAAAGACAGCACCTCCGACAGTGCAGCACTGGAGTGTCAGCCCAGATTATGTGCTCAAGTCTCTGGAGTGGGACTTAAACCCACAACCATCTGACTCGGTGTGCTACCAACTGAGCCAAGGCTGATATATATACTAAACATTATTGTTTAGATTTAACTCCAGGACACAATGCCTTAGGCAGATTAATGCTGACTGCTGGCCTTTTGATTCCTAATCAGGGGCTTCCTGCCTTTTAAATTTCTACTATTCTCTATGCTCTTACAGTATGTAGAGATGTGGAAAGAGGCCTACCCGATACGGTCTCTATCATTCTTTAAAGGATGTGCATTTTCCACTCATAGTATTCCTGCTATCACTGGGTACGGTAGCATAGTGGTTATGTTACTGGACTAGTAATCCGGAGTCATGAGTTTAAATCCTGCCATGGTAGCTGGGGAATTTAAATTCAATTAATTAAATAAAATCTGGAATTAAAATACTAGTATCAGGAATGGTGGCCATGAAACTACTGGATTGTTGTAAGGAAACCTGCCATCCTTACCTGGTCTGGCCTATATGTGAGTCTAGACCCACAGCGATGTGGTTGATTCTGAAATGGCCTAGCAAGCCACTCAGTTGTACAATCTTGCTCACTGTGGGTGAACCTTCACCACATGGACTGCAGTGGTTCAAGAAGGCGGCTCACCACCACCTCCTCAAGAGCAATTAGGGATGAGCAATAAATGCTGGTCTTGCCAGCGATGCCCATAAACAAATTAAAAAAACATTTCTATAGGCCCAGGGTGTTCCTGTGAAGTAGTTGCTCAGTTTCAATTTAGTCCCAGGTCAAAATGGACTAGCACAATGGTGGCAGTACTGTAACTATTATTGTATCTGACTTCTCATCTTTAATATTTATTTGGTGATTGCACTTGACAAAATGGCTCTTCATTTAAAACCAACCAATCTAACAGCAGGTGACAGCATTCTTTTAAGTTATCACATCGCAAAACTACTGAGAGAAGTAGGTGTAAAAATAAGAACAAAATTCAAACCTAGTTAAACTCATGGCATCATCCAAAATTAATCTTTATCCTCAGTTCTTTTACCGTGTCAGCTTGGCCTGGTTAGTGACACTCTCAGCTCTGAGTCAGAAGGTCATGGGTTCAAGCTCCACCCCAGGGCTTGAACACGTAACCTAGACTGATACTCCACTGAGGGACAGAATGGGTGCTGCATTGTCAACAGTCCGATGGATGGGATGTTAACCTGAGGTCTTGGCTACTCATTACAATGGCTCAGGTGCATGTCAAAGATCCAACGGCACTATTTTAAGGAGGAACAAGGGACCCTCTGGGTGTCCTGCCCAACATTTCTCCCTTGACCGTAATCCAAAAAAAAACTGTTTGTGGGATCTTGCTGTGTAAAGCATGGATGCTGCATTGCCGACATGCGGCATTCACTGGGTTGGATATTAACTCTGAGGCGGGAGGAGAGCTGGAGGGTGAGCAGTCGGAGATCGCGGGGGTGGTTGGGGGGGAGTCGGACATTGCGGGGTCCGATCGCGGGGCGTGTAAAGAGGTTTGCTTGGGGGGGCCGGAGGAACCACTTCTGCCCCTCCTGGCCCACAAGCAGTGATGTAAATGGACTTACCTCATGGTTCCGGCCACTTCTCGCCTCCTTTTACCAGCCGGGAATCCCGCGGCCTGGGAAACCCAGCCTCCATGGGTTAACAATAAAAAAAATTGTAAAATGGAGGCACGCAGCTTCCCTATAAGATTTTACTGACTGATCGACCTCCTGAGAGCAGGTTAGGCGCCCGCCCTACGACCTCCTCCATTAAATCCGCAAATGAGCGAATTGGAGGTGGGTTGGGTTCGGGTTTGAGAAATTTAAATTTTTTACCTCCCACCCACCCCCAACCCACCAATCCCTGGGAGTTAAAACTCCCCCCAAGGTCTTTCATTGTATGTGAAAACTTTAGGAAATTTCTCAAGGATCTGGTAAAGTGCTTTGTAAATTCAAGTTTTCTTTCTGGGTAAAAATATGTATTTTGCGTTTTATACTGAAAAAGAACATTCATTTAACTTGGGCTATTGTGCAGAAAGTTATTTGTTATGTTTGGAAGTTAAGCCATTCTACTGGAAGGCTTGGCCTGTTTGGGGACGATGTTGAGTGTGGAAGGCCTTCCTTTGTACTTGTGTTGAGAAAAGACTTTCTTTATCTTCCAGTGAAGCTTTGAGTAGTTCAGAGTTTGGAGGCTGTAAAGGTAGCACCTGTAGTCTAAGTTAATCCAATATGAGCCAATGTGGAAAAATAAGAGTAAACTACATAACAGTCACTGCATTCAATTAATTCATTGCATGTGAAATGCTTTGTAGTGATTCTGAGAGACCTCATAAAGTGCTATATCAATGCAATCTTTTTTCACATCTTAAAAACTTAATTATCTCGATTTGGACCCTTAACATAAACCCATTCATGATATTATATATCAGACACCCTGTATTGACAATTGCATTGTCACTGGACTAGAAGATAGTTTCAGATGAAGAAGGCCTTTCAACTCATCTGATTTCAGCCTTCCAGAGTATCATTCTCGGGATGTGGGCATTACTGGCTATTATTGCCCATCCCTAGTTGACCTTGAGAAGGTGATGATGGGCCTTCTTATTGAACCACTGCATTGTTGTGGTCTGATACAACTGAGTGGCTTGCTAGGCCACTTTGGAGGGCAGTTCAGAGTCACATATGTTGGTGTGAGACTGGAGTCACATATAGGCCCAGACGGGTAAGGATGGCAGGTTTCCTTCTCGAAAGAACCCCCAGTTGGGTTTTTACAACAATCCAGCAGCTTCATTGGTCAATTTTTCTGGTACCAGCTTTTTATTTCCAGAATTTTTTAAAACTGAATTCAAATTCTCAAACTACCATGGTGGTGGGAGTTGAACTCATGTTCTCTGGGTTATTAATTCAGGCCTTTGGATTACTAACCAGGATGCTACCGTACACGACATCAGTACTGTACCCACCATCTTCCCAGCAACAATTCAAAAGGACCGGAGCATGATTGAAAATGGACCAAACCATGCAATCTCTATTACTCTTTTGGATACAAGCATACCAGGACCAAAAAAAACCAGAGGAGAGTATCTCCCCATCGACAACAAATTAGTGCAGTCATTTCACCAGAGAGAGAGAAGCATAACTTATCTGTGTGGTGTAATTATTATAGAAGTGCTTCAGTTACATCACAGGGCAAGTTGAGGCAACAGTCCAAAAGAAGTATAGTACAGCACTCCAGTTATTATTTATGACTACAGACATAAACCTTGCATTGAAGTAAGTAAATTACCACAGCGGTTCCATTTCTTTGGGAGATACTTTTCTGCCTGGTCAAGTTGACCATGCATGCCTGTGTGTCAACACTAATGTTCGCGATGTGTCAGTTTGACTTAGTGGTAGCACTCTCGCCTCTGAGTCATGGCTTGAAACCCCCACTCCAAGACTTCAGCATATAACGTGGGCTGACATCTCAGTGCAGTACTGAAGGAGTGCTGCCTTGTCAGGGTTGCTGTCCTTCGGATGAGACGATAAACCAAGGCTCCGTCTACCTGTTCAGGTCACTGTACAAGAATCCATGGCATTTTTTTTGAAGGAGAGCAGGGATCTCTCCCAGTACTCTGGCCAAGATTGATTCCTCAATCAGCACAACCAAAACCAGATTAACTGGTCATTCATCTTCCTCTCTCTGTGGGAGCCTGCTTTATGCAAATTAGCTGCCGCGCTTGCGTACAAAACAAATTGACGACACGTCAAAAGTAATTGGTTGTGAAGCACTTTGGGATGTCCTGAGGGGGTGAACGATGCTATATATCATTCTACATTCAGAATTTCTTCAGCGTGCCTTGGACGCTTCGTTCCATGGAGTTAGCCGCAAAACAACATGTCACCGATTCTTACTTGGCTCTCTTTCGAGCTGAGAATTTCCTGATAAACGAGTCAGAAGGGTGAGTCTTATAAAAGAAAGACTTGCAATTATACAGCTCCTTTCACAAACTCAGGATGTCCCAAAGCGCTTTACAGCCAATTAAGTACTTTTGAAGTCTAGGCACTGTTGTAATGTATGAAACGCTGGCAGCCAATTTGCGCACAGCAAGGTCCCACAAACAGCAATGAGATAATCTGTCCCAGCGATATTGGTTGAGGGATAAATATTGTCCAGGATACTGGGGAGAACTCCCCTGCTGTCCTTTGAAATAGTGCCATGGGATCTTTTATGTCTACCTGAGAGGGCAGACGGGGCCTCGGCATATCACCTCCTCCGAAAGACGGCACCTCCGACAGTGCAGCACTCCGCCAGTATTGCACTGAAGTGTCAGCCTAGATTTTGTGTTCAAGTCTGTAGGATGGGATTTGAACCCAGGATCTTCTGACTCAGATGCGAGAGCGCTGCCCACTGAGCACGTATGCTGACACCGTGTGTGTGGAAGACTCTCCTTCAAAGCACAGTGTTTATTGTGATGTATCATTTTCCTTTGTCCGTCATCCTACGTTTCTACTAAAGTACCTTTGGTATTGAGTCATATCTGTGTATAATTCCGCACTGACTACTCCCAGATATCATTTCAAACTCCTTTGAGGGTATCCTTGTGAGTCAGGCTGTAACCACAATGCAGTATTCACGGCCAAAGGGAAAACCAGATTACTTTTTAAAGACTAAAGTAGGGCGCTGTTTTTGTCTCTTCCAATCTTCACATCATCTGTCCTCTCAAGAAGGTTGTTCCTCGTGATAGGAACAGTTCCACAGATTCAAGTGACCATTCGTTATATGTAACACTGGCCATTGAGAGGTTACAGATTATTCAACAGTGGGTGGAATAAAATAGATATCAATATGTTGCACAGTCTCAGATTCCACGACGAGGCCCAAGCGATTTTAACGCCCAGGCCTCATTTGCACGCCCCTGGTCAGTTGCCCTCCCTAAACGGCCGGCGGGTGGCAGTGTAATTTCGGGCAGCAGGTGGCAGCCGGCCTGAACCAATTGAATTTCCACTGGCCCTCAGGCAAGTCACGGGGAGGGGGTTTCGGGAGGGGCTTGAGTTTGAGAAGTGGGGGAAACTCAGAGCAGGGAAGACCTAAACTTTCCTTCTGGTGCCTGGGGAGTTCATGAAAGGGAATAACTTCATTATGGAGCCTCCGTTAACAAACGTCTTTCTTGCAGTAAAAACAGAAAATGCTGGAAACACTCGGGAGGTGGGGCAGCATCTGTGGAGAGAGAAACAGAATTAACGTTTCAGGTCGATGACCTTTCATCGGAACTGGAAGAAGTTAGAGATTTAACAGTTTTTAAGCAAGTACAGAGCCAGGGGAAAAGGGGCGGGGGGGGGGGGAGGGAAGGTCTGTGATAGGTCAGAGGCAGGAATGATTAAATGACAAAAGGAATGATAGTGCAAGACAAAAAGGGGGTAGAAATGGGACAATAAAAAAATAAAAGATAGCTCCAGCGGAGATGTAATTAGTTACAGCAGAACCATTACCAGCACCTGCTGTCCGAGAAAATGGGAGCGGTGATTATAATCAGAAGATGTTGAACTCAATGTTGGGGCCAGAAGGCTGTAAAGTACCTAAGCGACAGATGAGGTGCTGTTCTTTTTTGCCAACCCTCTACTTGCAGCAGATTGCTGCAAATCTCTTAGGATGTCTCTAAATTACAGACCCAGACTGAGATGGTACTTACTGAAGTAAAGGAACTCTATAATTGCTTGTACAATGTCATGACAACCCTGACAAATCATGTCAATCCCATGGTCTGGAAACCTTCCTAATTTTGACGATTCCGCTTTCATTTTCTCCTGTTGCAAATAAACCAGCTCTCAAAAGGTTCATTGCTGTGTGATCTCCCTTTCTTCAACATATTAAAATGCCAAAGATGTATAATGACCCCGAAATGGCTTTTTAAATCTAATGCTACAGAAATTCGAAACCATCGAGAGATAACCCGAGATCCAGTAAGTGGTGAACCATTGTTGAATCTCTACAGGAGGTCATTAATTCTCCTCCCTCTTTGTTCTAGGATGATAGTTGCCATAGAAATGTAGCCATTGAGTAGGGAATTGTGCCTGTGACTTCAGTTGTTTAATGTTTCTCCATTGTTAAGGCAATTAGAGAAACCATGGGGATGTAAAGTATAGATTTTTAAAAATACCAATACAAAATGAAATAGTCTCTCTGGCAACTCCTTTTAATTTGTTTACGGGATGCGTGCATCACCGGCAAAACCGCATTTATTGCCCACCCCTAGTTGTCCTGAAAAGGTGGTGATGGCCTTTCTTCTTGAACCGCTGCAGTCCGTGTGCTGATGGTGCTCCCACGGTAGTGTTGGTTAAGGAATTCCAGGATTTTGACCCAGTGACAATGAGGGAAGTTGACATATGTCCAAGCCAGGGTGGTGTGTGACTTGGAGGTGATGGTGTTCCTATGATGTTGCTGCTCTTGTCCTTCTCAATGGTAGCGTTTGCAGAGGAGCAGGTTAACAAAGAGCTGTGGGATGTGGAGCTCAGCTCAACCAATAACCACTCCAGGCCAACAGAAGAAAGCAAACCCAACCAATAACGAGCAGCTCCAACAGGGCGCGTCATGGCAAAGAGCAAGCAGCATCCAACCCCGTTCCTGCTGGAGAGCAGGGACGGACCTGGCACATCTCGTTGTGAGAGTCATCATTCCCAGCAAGCACTCTGTGATGAAGTTAAAGTATCCATTCTAACTTCTGGACAAAAACCTAGATGTGCCGTGTCTAATGAATTCATACCAGAATTCCAAACTTTGGTGAAAGAGAAAGACTGCAAAGTTATGCACTGAATGGTGGTAGATGTTTGTTAAGTAAATATATGCATGAAGTACATTTACATATATTGTGTTTAAGACGTTTTCCACTAAACTTAGTGTATGTGGTTAAAACAGTGTTACCATAGCCACACCTGTGGGTAGTCAGCAACTTCACTTGGACAACACTGCTTGACAGCAGGTTTCTCCTTCAGAGGGGCACTGGGAATGAATCAAACCACAAAGCCTTATGCATTATCTGGCTCTGAGTTTCCTATTCCAGCATTATACATCCTGTAATACTGATTATTACCGTAATAAGCCTTTGACTGGTCTTCACAACTCAAACAACATGTCAAACCTGCGCTCGTTCCAGTTACAGCTCTGGTAATTTTTTTTTCGCTTAATTAGTTTAAAATGCCACAGCAAAATGAGGACTGATTTGCTATTTTATTTTGAGTGTAACTTCCTGCTGGGAGCATGAAATTTACCCTAATGAGAGAGTTGGATTAATAATAGTAGATTCAGAAATCAGTCCAAGGTATTTCAATGTTCTTGTCATTTTATCCAAGTTGGTTAATTCTGCAGTAAATAGTTTTAAGCTCACTATTACTCCTCCCCTCCCCCACACTTACCAGTCATTTCCTCTGATGATATCATCAGCATGCACCGTTCTCTTGCCCCAAAGGGCAAATCCAAGTCCCGGCCATTTCTCCCTTGTCGTTCTTTAACTGGCTGCACATGAAGCAGTCGAGGGTGACTTGCCCTTTGATTCTCTCTCTGCTCCTGGGGGAAGGAATGGCCCCTGCCCACTGCTGAGATAATGGTTGAGATTGGGGCATGGCCATCTAACTGAGTAGCCCCTGGTGTAAGCCTGCGTCCTGCCAAAGTATATTCGTGCTTCAGTGCACTGCACTGTTACTCAGCCACTATTCTGCTTGTAACGAACTATTGTATTATCAACGACAGCAACCTGCATTTATATCGCGCTTTTAATGTAGAAAATGTCCGAAGGCAGAAACAGCCACTGAGCACTTGTGGAAGGGTTATTAGAGATGGCCAAAGTCGTGACTAAAAAGATAGACTTTCAATAGACTTTTATAGGAGAGGAGAGATATTGCAAAGTGAAAGGGTTTAGAGCATGAGTTCCAGAAAATGGAACCCCTCAGTGTTTCTATCAGATGAAATTTCTTGGAGAGGATTTTTCCCTTAGTGGCCCTTGGTTTTTTCTCAGTTTTCTTGGCTCTCCGAGGAGATTACATGGCTGTGAGGTGAGGCGGGGAGGAAGTATCTAGTCATGATGCTCCAGCCATCATGGTGTGTGGGGCAGGCCTGATGGACCAGATGGTCTTTTGCTGCCCGTCAATTTGGTTTGTTTGTATGTAGTGTAGGACAAGATGGCTGAAGGCTCGGCCACTGATGGCGGAGTGGGTGAAAGGGGAGGGGCTCGATTCAGAAGAACAAAAGACAGGAGCTGGGACAATGGCCTGGAGGTGTTTGCAGAGGTAAAGTACGCAAAGGCCATGGACAATAACTAGACAATAACGTGCAGTTTGAAAGTACATAAATAAACACATTGGATATTTATATAAGGTATCCTGACCGTGCATTAAATGACATGTTTCAGTCACCACTTTGAATAGGTGGTTTTATTTACCATCTGACCTAAAAGAGACATATCACTACCTCCAAACACCGTAACTGAGGTTAAAAACTCTGACAAAACTCACAGACAGGCAGAGCCAAAGCTCACAAAATGAAAAGGAGCATGGGATCTAGAAGGGTTACCTGAAAGCATTAAGGGCAAATGCTGCTGATTAGCCTGGTGGAAATTAAATCCTATTGAAAGGAGTGGTGAGAGAACCGGACAAGCCAAAAACATGAGAGCTGGAGTGAAAACCAATCCTGATGTCAGAAAGTTTGAGGGAATAATACTCCTTTTGCATTGAGAAGCACCCCCATTGAGAGACATCAATGAAAACTCGATCTTTTGTAGATGATGAATACGATGAGACAATATTAAGTTAAATGAGGGTGGATGATGAGTGGTGATGTAATGGTCATCGTACTGGACTAGCAACCTAGACATAATGGGGGCAATTTTAATCTAACACGTCAGTCGGGAAACTGACGAGATTGGGTGGAATGCTGGTTTCACATCCCGCCCGATTTTACTCTCCATCGAAGCCAATAGAGAGCAATACTGGCAGGGTGTAAAATCGGCATTCCACCCGATCCCGTGGGATCTGACCCTCCCCAACCCCGGTGAGTTAGGTTAAAATTGCCCCCCATGAGTTCAAATCACAACATGGAAAGCTGTGAATTTGAATTTGGTAAATCTGGTAATTTGTGGGCTCGCATCAGAAAAAAAATGGCCAATGAAATCTGCTGGACTGTTGTAAAACCCCAGCTGGTTCACTTTCACCCTTTAAGGAAGCGAACTCCTACTCAATCTGGTTTATGTGTGACGTCCATGGTTGACCCATAATTCCCTCTAAAGTAGGCCAAGCAAGTCACTCAGTTGTGAAAATAAAATCAGTAGCAGGCCCACTACCGTCATCTTAGAGCAACGAGGGATGGGAAATAAATATGGCCTTGCCAATGTCATCCACATCCTGAGAACAAAGAAAAGAAAGATGGTGGGCAGAAACTCACAGGATAAAACTCCCTGAAAGATAAATTCTAGTTTGATGGCTCCAGTTTGAGGAGATTATGGGGGTAGAGAAGGTGGAAATTTGCTATCTGTTGGTACATAATTTAATGCACTTAAGGCAGGAGTAAGAAATGCCTTTTGTTAATAGTTGTTACGGTCATGAGCCTGGGATAATTTCATTTAAGGTAGATTGTCAAGGTAATATAGGTGCAACTCCCACTTCACCTTGCCAATGTCATATCTGGCTTAGGAGGATTTGGTGATATCCTAGGAGGCTTCAATTACCAGACCTGCCACCCCTCACCTTCTTGAGCACATACAGACTCAGTCCTTCCCTTACTTATGATTTTGCTTGAAAGATCCTTTTTAGACTTAGCAGCCTGTGTCTGGTTGATTTTTCCCGTGTTATTGATAACTTGATCACGACTCCTCAATCCAGACTAATGGGTTTCAGAGCAACTGGTGGAGGGGGTGGGGTTAATGGGATTCTTAGGCTGCTGTTTTATTTCATTTAATATTTATAAATGCTTTGTATTGAGATCCTACGAAACAGCCTATGATGATTTACATCTACTGACTGTACCTCTAGGTACAGGAATCATTAATGTTTCAAATAATAATGATAAAACGTCACACTTATTATTACTTTAATGATTATAGCATTTCTTAGAATTTGCACAAATGTGATAAAAAGGCATTGGGCAAGAATCACGGTTAAAAGCCTTTATGAACCAGAACATCCCACCTCCACCTCCAATAACTAAATACACTGCTGCATGTTACAGAATACATTTGGTAGCTATAGCAATAGCTGGAGCCATTTAATCACAACATGAGGCTGGGAGTGACTGTCAGTGATATCAAAGGATAAACCCTTAAAAAATTTGTATGACTTTCCCTTGTCCACTATTTTAATGTTAACCCATTTAAAATAAACCAATTAATGGCAGGCTCGAGGGGCTGGATGCACTACGCCTGATCTTATGTTCCCATGCTCTGGTAGGACTGCACCCTTGAGTACACAAGTGAAACATTTGGGCCCAACAGGCAGTTCAGAAATGAGCCAGAAGGCTGATTCCTGATTTTTTTCTAATAGTACCATGGGATCTTTTATATCCACCCAATCAAATAGATGGGGCCTCGGAAAAGATGGCACCTCCATTAATGCAGCACTCCCGCAGTACGGCACTGAATGTTAGCCTAGATGATCTACTCAAGAGCTGCAGTAAGACTTGAGTTCGCTCCATACAAAATGGCAGGCATGGTATATTCTTATAATTTCAAATTACTCTTTTTTTAAATCAAATTGCTTTAGCTATCGCTGCCCCATTACTGCACTTGGTGAAATTATTGCAAGGCGTTTGAGGTGAAAGAGAAGTTATAAATTGAATTTGCATGATTAAGTTAAATATTACCTTAGCCTACATAAAATGGCCTTCCTTTTCTTAATTTAAAGGGTGCAATCACTATTTGGCATGTGGAATTTATAAGTAAAGATTGCCCTGCTTTAAAGAGAGTAAGATTGGAAGCATATCACTAGCCATTCTGAAAACGCATTACAAAAAAATTAACACTGTGATCGAAAACATCACTGAACAATTCAGCTGGCAACACGCAGCATACAAAGTGAGATGGACAGCATAAAAGAATGCAGCATTGTTTATTCGTTTTGTGTTAATTGGATGGCATATTTATCATGTCTATCTAGATAGCTGTGTTTTCCGTGGATCCCATTCGAATATGTATGGGACAGGAGCTGCAAGTACAAGGCGACAATAATTTGAGGCTTAATTCTTTCTGAAGCTCTCCTTGGGACCTGGTTTACTGAACGTGCATGGTGAGATAAAAAAAAAGTGAATCAGCTTTTAATTACTCAATGGTTGCCAAAAAAAAACCTATTGAGGGCACTGAGACTGGAAGATTGTCTATAGAGTCTACAGATTAATGATTTATTCAAATTGAACCCATCTTCTTGCACTGGCTCCCTCCCCTTAGTGTCTTTGTGAGCATTGAGGCGAGATATTTGTGAGTCTTGCCTATTCTTGTCTAAAAAGGAAAGTGTGCCAGACCACAGCGACTTTGCATTTTGGAGGTGCCCCCAAGCATAATATTTTTCCATTGCCCGGGGACCTCCAGAGCATCATCTTCTAGTTCATTATTCTTCATTCCATTCCTCGTTGATTCATGCAGTTGTAGGTACTTTCCTCCTGTCGTCTCAGCAGTCAATAGATTACGCCTGTGACAGTGCAGAGATTAGAAGCCGTGAATAGAATACTTTCAATGGACAACGTGAGCTAGGACTCAGGGACGTTGTTGAGTTAGAAATCTGGACTTAACAGCGGGGAAATGTGCAATGTGCTATCATAAGATAACAATTCTCATCTTTGATTAAAGAGATGCATGTTTAGGCTTGCTTAAATTAGTTGACAGCTTTGCCGTGCAATATTCTTTGATAGGATAATAGAAGAATAAAAGCCTATTTACACAATGGCTGTAAATTTGTATCTTTCTGCAGATTTTCACATTTGATTTCAATTTAAATGTATTGTATAATGTTGCAAATTGACTTCAGCTTTTCAACTTGGGAAATCACATTTGCATATAGATATTGCATCGAATTACATAGAATGTACAGTACAGAAATAGGCCATTCGGCCCAACAGGTCCATGCCGGTGTTTATGCTCCACACGAGCCTCCTCCCACCCTACTTTATTTAACCCTATCTGCATATCCTTCTATTCCTTTCTCCCTCATGTACTTATCTAGCTGCCCCTTAAAATCATCTATGCTATTTGCCTTAACAACTCCTTGTGGTAACAAGTTCCACATCCTCACCACTCTCTGGGTAAAAAAGTTTCTCCTGAATTCCCTGTTGGATTCATTAGTGACTATCTTATATTTATGGTCTTTAATTTTGGTCTCCCCCACAAGTGGAAGCATTTTCTCTACGTCTACCCTATCGAACCCCTTCATAATCTTAAAGACCTCTATCAGGTCACCCCTCTGCCTTTTCTTTTCTAGAGAAAAGAGCCCCAGCCTGTTCAATCCTTCCTGATAGGTATAACCTTTCAGTTCTGGTATCATCCTTGTAAATCTAATATGAAGCATGTTAGTAAGGACATGACTCTCGTACTTTAAAAAAAAATTGTTCACAGGAAGTGGGCGATGCTGGCAAGGCTGCATTAAGTTACTCTGAGAAGGTGATGGTGGATCTTTTTTTTTTAACAATTGGGTGATTTAATAGGCCATTTCAGAGGGCATCAATCAGCCACATCGAGTGGAACTGGAATCATGCACAGGTCAGGTTGGGTAACCTCTTCTCTGGAGGACATAAGTGAACCAGTTGGTTTTTATTCCGATAATCCAGCCGTTTCCATGGACATTAGGCTGGCATCAGAAAAAGCACAAGAATTTAATTTCACACCTTCTGTGATGTGACTTGAACTCATGATGAGTCCAATACCAGTACCATACACGTTACACTACCATGCCCTCAAGACATCCCATAATGATGTTTACAATGAATTACTTTAAAGTAGGTTGCTGCATAGGCAAAAATATCAGCCAATCAGCACACAGCAAGGTCCTTCGAACGGCGTTTGGATGATTGACCAATTAATTTGTTTCAGGGGCTTTGGTTCAGGGAAGCTGGTCGGCCAGGATAACTCGCTGCTGTTGGGAGAGAACTAATTCAGGTCGGAATAATGGCTGATAAGAAAAAGAAGATGCTCCTTGCATCACTTCAGACCAGCCGTAACTTTCTGTGGTGAGGTTAGTTCGCGCAAATACAGCAACTTCATGCCATTCAATGCATTTCAATGTTGAGTCAGACAGCGAGATGCCGTTTTCGCGAGGTTAACGGTGCAACAGCGAAACTCGGACAGCAACTTTTGGATATTTGAGTTTAACCGTGCATCTGCCCCTCGCCCGAAGTTGCTGTACCATTTGCGCATGAATAACCGTGAGTGCCATTAGACTCACCGTTATTTTGAAAGCAAAATCTGGTCCATTAACTTGTGATGCTTTTAAAATGACCAATTATTTTTTTTAATTAATCTGTCCCTGCATCACCGTGTAATCTTCCACATCTGAGGAGGACAAATTGCTGTCGGTCACTTTTATAACTACGGAAGATTTGCTTTCCAATTTCTACTTAGCCCTATATTACTCTGCTCCTGTATCTGGGACTGATCAATAAATAAATATGGATAACTAGTTTAAGGCCATGCTGTTTGTTAGGGCTCTTTTTTAATAGACATCTTTTCAAAACCACGGGAGATGTATTTATGTAATAAATTATGAAATTACCATCTTATTAAAAAATATTGCTATTTTGTTTCTTGGATTAAACAGGGCAATTACAGTGAAGCCATACCTCATGTATATGCCTTCCCAATTAATGCCAGCATTTTCACCGGACAAAGTCTTGCATGACATTCTTGCTAGTGTTTCTAATCTTATTTGTATTGCACTCGTTTGCAGTTCCACATCAAGGGTATTGTTGCATCAAATGTGTGAGAGCAAAGTTCAGAGAGACTCTGTCTGCCAATTCCATTAACCATCAGGGAAGTCTCCCCTCTACTGTAAGCATTAAATCGAAATGAAAGAAAGGAGGCAGACAGAATTTTACTTGGCTGAAAAAACAATGCTTAAAAACCTGATAGCTTAGGTAGTCATAAATATTCAAGATGGGCTTGATGAATTCAAAGATATGCCTTAATGGAAAGGATCATACCCAGAAATGGAAACTGCACACTGACATTTAGAATGCTTTTCAAATTTCTGAACTCTCTAAAATTACGAGGACATTTCTGAATCTCCATGAATGTCTATGGGATGCTTGCTTTTTCCTCCCCTCCTCTGTTGGGTTTGATGTATAATGATAATATTATATTTATTATTATATTTATATATAATAATGAGTAGTCAAGGCGAATAGCATAGCTGCATTTAAGGGAAAGCTAGATAAGCACAAGGGAGAAAGGAATAGAAGGGTATGCTGATAGGAGGAAGAGAGGTGGGAGGAGGCTCGTGTGGAGCATAAACGCTGGAACAGACTAGTTGGGCCGAATGGCCTGTTTCTGTGCTGTAGACTCGATGCAATTTAATTCTATGTAATAATTTGCAATCCATAGGAACATAGGAATTGCTAGATGAGAAAAGACCATGGCCCATCTAGTTCAGCTTCTACCATCCTGATAGTCACAAGATACAATGATAATGGAGCTGTTGATGAACTATAGCAATCAATCTCTATCAATTAGTCTACAACAGACCCAGGCAGGAGGCGAGGGAAACCCTAGTATCCATTTAGTATGTTTTCTGTCTCTCTTGTTTTCTCCTTTTTTCTACCTTCTGAAAGATTTTTTTTTACCTCTCCTTAAGAAGGTCCTACACAAGTTTCAAGAACCAGCTCCGAAAGGAAGATTTTCAGGCAGGAAGGCCTAGATTTCTGTCATGGCCTTATCATGTGCTTTGTTCATGTGCTTTGGTATTTCAGATTGAAATCCAATGCCACAGACAAGCTACCTTGTCCGCAGTGCTAGCACCCATAAGAGACCATAAGAGATAGGAGCAGGAGTAGGCCATTCGGCCCCTCAAGCCTGCTCCGCCATTTAATGAGATCGTGACTGATCTGATTTTTACCTCAACTCCACTTTCCCGCCCTTTCCCCATATCCTTTGACTCCCTTGCTGATCAAAAATTTGTCTAACTCAGCCTTGAATGTATTCAATGACTCAGCCTCCACAGCTTTTTGAGGTAAAGAATTCCAAAGAGTCACGACCCTCTGGGAGAAGAAATTCCTCCTCATTTCCGTCTTAAACAGGTGACCCCTTATTCTGAGACTATGCCCCTAGTTTTAGATTCCCCCATGAGGGGTAACATCCTCTCAGCATCTACCCTATCGAGTCCCCTCAGAATCTTGTATGTTTCAATAAGATCTCCTCTCATTCTTCTAAACTCCAATGAGTATAGACCCAACCTGTTCAATCTTTCCTCATAAGACAACCTTTCAATACCTGGAATCAACCTAGTGAACCTTCTCTGGACTGTCCTCAATGCAAGTATGTCCTTCCTTAAATAAGGGCACCAGAACTGTACGCAGTACTCTAGATGTGGTCTCACCAGCACCTTGCATAGTTGTAGCATGACTTCCTTGCTTTTATACTCCATCCCCCTAGAAATAAAGGCCAATATTCCATTTGCCTTCCGGATTACCTGCTGCATCTGTATGTTGACTTTTTGTGTTTCATGTACGAGGACACCCAGATCCCTCTGTACCGCAGCATTTTGTAGTATTTCTCCATTCAAATAATATTTTGCTTTTTTATTTTTCCTCCCAAAGTGGATGACTTCACATTTTCCCACATTATATTCCATCTGCCAAATTTTTGCCCATTCACTTAACCTGTCAATATCCCTTTGCAGACACTGTGTCCTCATCGCAACTTGCTTTATCCCGACTCTTTGTTTTCTGTTAGTTAGCCAATCCTCTATCCATGCCAGTATATTACCCCCAACACCATGAGCTCTTATCTTGTGCAGTAATCTTTTATGTGGCACCTTATCGAATGCCTTTTGGAAATCCAAATATACTGCATCCATTGGTTCCCCTTTATCCACCCTGCCCGTTACTTCCTCAAAGAACTCTAATAAATTTGTCAGACATGATTTCCCCTTCATAAAACCATGTTGACTCTCCTTGATTGTATTATGCGTCTCCAAATGTCCTGCTACTACTTCCTTAATAATGGATTCCAGCATTTTCCCAATGACAGATGTTAGGCTAACTGGTCTATAGTTACCTGCTTTCTGTCTCACTCCGTTCTTGAATAGGGGTGTTACATTTGCGGTTTTCCGATCCGCTGGGACCTTTCCAGAATCTAGTGAATTCTGGAAGATTACAACCAATGCACCCACTATCTCTGTAGCCACTCCCTTTAAGACCCTCGGATGCAAGCCATCAGGTCCAGGGGACTTGTCAGCCTTTAGACCCATTAGTTTACCTAACACTTTTTCTCTGGTGATGGTGATTGTTTTTAGTTCCTCCCTCCCCTTTGCCCCTCGATTTTCTACTATTATTGGTATGTTATTAGTGTCTTCTACTGTGAAGACAGATACAAAATATCTGTTCAATTCCTCTGCCATTTCCTTGTTTTCCATTATTGTTTCCCCAGACTCATCCTCTAAGGGACCAATGTTTACTTTAGCTACCCTCTTCCTTCCACCCAGCTATAGTCAGATGAGGTTACTTACCAACAAAGCAGTCAGAGGTTAAATTTATCAACATAATTATTATTAAATTAATAAGGTAACTGGATGGTGCAGTGGGTAAAACACTGAACCTACACCCATGGGACCAGAGTTCAAATTTACCCAGACAGGAAATTTCCTTCTGTCTTTTGTCTTTAATGGTCCTACATTGAAATGAGTCAAAATCCATTTCCTCGGAAATACAGGCCCAAAGCACACAATTGACCCTCATTCAGCAGTAAATATCCCCAGATAGACAATTTTACTCAGAGAGGCACTCTTCCCTCCTTCCACCATCCCCCCACCCCCTCCCCACCTTCTGCTTGATGTTTGCTTCCTATCAGCCACCAATAAAGTGCTCTATATTTCACAGAATGAGCGCTCTGTAATCTTAATTCTTACAATAAATTCGACTCGTAATCCTAGCCTGAACATACTGTGACAGCGTAGCATATTTCTGCCCCATTGGAGACTTGGGCAACCCATGCAACCTCTGATGAAAAATATCCCAGGAAAAGAGTGCTTGTTAGTTCTGGACACATCACTCCCTTTCATTGCACGCCTAAGAAATAAGTTTTGAATCATAACAGACTCGGTTACACCTATGGAAAAAGAAGTTAACTGCAAACATAAGTAAAACGAATTGAGGGAAAGTCCAAATCATAATACCACTAGTGCACTAATAAATGTCATCAACTCAGGTGAACAGTGATCTTTAAGGCTATACAAACTGGTTACATTAGTAATTGAATATTCTATTGATTATTTTATCAATTAAATATTTAAAGCCTAGACATCCTCATTGAAACCTCACACTCTGCCATACAAGGTGTTGACATCCAAGTTAACTTAGCAAGTGGTATGATTAACATCTACTCCCTTCCGATTATGTTTTCTGTCAGTTCCCCAGCGATTTAACTAAAAGCTTAAAAAAAAAAGTTCCTTTGATGACTGCTGTCGCAATCGTGTAGCTCTCTGCAGAAAACCGCAGTCGCCGTTTCAGAATGTGTTTATAGTATTGTATCACACCAGTTGGCGGGACAATGTCAGAATCCCTGCTCAATGACTTTATGATTCATGATGCCACTCTTGATCAATCAAATGAAATGGTCGCCAGTGAAGAATACAGGTCTCAAATTGCTAAGACCTGTTCTTGAATCTAGTCTTTCAGCAGAGGGAATGCACACGTCTCAAAGTAATTGGCTTCATATTTTGTTGCCTAGCAACCCGTGGGCGCGGTCTCAGTGTCTGCATCTTCAATTTTGTTTTAATTAACTGGGGACTCACAGTAACAGGGATGAATTGTGAATGTTTTAATAACTTTCTTGAAGGAACAATTTTTACATTAAAAAATGAGAGGTGGCTTTTAAGATACTATGTGACGATTAAGATACTGAGGATTGGGTACACTAGGTTAGAACGCTTCTTTCATCTTTGCAATTTGGGTTTGAATTCAGCTCAAGGGATGATGGGATGGAAGTCTCCTCTCTCTGCTGATTGTAATACCCAGAGTCTGGGGCGGCCCCAAATCAGTATGCTGTGAATCCATGCTATAAAGTAGCCTTGTTCTACGCTGATTGGCACTAGAGGGAAGAGTTTCTGCTTCTGTATGTGTTTTAGAAAATTGCAAGGCTTTCTGCCCAAAATTAATGGATGGCAATTTGTGAGCTGGAGTTATCCAACATCCAGGTGTATGCTGAGATAGCTGAAGCATAACATTCCCCCTAATATTAGCACAACGAGTGCTGCTGTGGGAATGTAACACTGGTGCAAAATGTGTGTGGGGGGGGAGCGGGGGGAGGTGGGGAGGGGCTTATATTTGAGATTAAGGTCAATGCAATGGTTTTCAATCTTTTCTGTATGCGGAGGGGGGGTTGGTGTGGGGGCTGCAAATATTGACACACTCCAAGGAACTCTCCCGAACCGAACTCCTAAAGGACGGCGGGGTGGGGGGTATTTTCACAAACGAGCTGTGCCTTCAGCCGCCTTGGCCCCAATTTCTGGAATTCATTCCCTGAACCCCTCCAACTCCACCTCCTTCTCCTCCTTTAAGACCCTCCTTAAAACTCTCATTAACCAAGTTTTCGGTCACTCCTCCTAATGTATCCTCCTTTAGCTCGATGCCCATTATTTTTCGATGATGCCTCTGTGAAGTGATTCAGGATGTTTTCTTGTGTTGAGGGTGCTATATAAATTGACGATGATGATGATGGGTGAGGGTAATGATGATTGTATGTGTTGTCAGCAGGCAAAGCTCCCTGCTGTCACTTCAAAGAAAATCATCCTTGATATGTTGGTTTATTTTATTAACTGTACTTAAAGGTAACACTGGATTTTGACTGACTTGTTTGTGTATTTAATATTACAGAAAATTTTAAAAAACATTAATCATTGACTGATTGCATTTACTCTGATTAAAATTTTTAATCAATTAATTTACAAAGCAGCATAGGTTAGGAATTAGTTTGACGAGTCATAACGCCAAGTGATAACTCCAATTGGTGCAATTCACAGATCAGTTTTGTCTGGAGCTTTGTGCTGATGAAGATGAGGGATACTACTGGGCTTTGCACTGAGTGTCACCATCAAGGCATTACACATGTCAGATACAGGGTGATGGTCCCTTGCTCTGTGCCAATAATGAATCTGAGCCACAGGCTGACAAGAACAATCCTTCCATACCAGTGTGACATTTGACTTTCTCATTCCAGGGACTCTTGTAGTCTTTTGGATTGAGGTGCCCATCTGTTACCAGTTAGTGCAGAATTAGTTTTACGCAGTGGACATAGACCGACTAGATACCATAGTCGCAGGATAAGGGGTCGGCCATTTAAGACTGAGATGAGGAGGAATTTCTTCACTCAGAGGGTTGTGAATCTTTGGAATTCTCTACCCCAGAGGGCTGTGGATGCTGAGTCGTTGAGTATATTCAAGGCTGAGATCGATAGATTTCCAGACTCTAGGGGAATCAAGGGATATGGGGATCGGGCGGGAAAGTGGAGTTGAGGTCGCATATCAGCCATGATCTGATTGAATGGCGGAGCAGGCTCGAGGGGCCGTATGGTCTACTCCTGCTCCTATTTCTTATGTTCTTATGTTCTTATACTGGAGTGATGCTGTCCAAACTCATTTGAGCTGCTTAAAACCCTCAGATGGGACATTCAAGCCATTAAGATGAGCAAGATCGAATCTTAGGTCCCAGAGGTGAAGGAACCAATGTTCAGCATCATTTAGTCCCACACTGAACCAGGAAGGTTGGTTTCTTAATTAACGAGGTATTATTTACACTTTCTGTAAGTGCACAACATAACAAGGCTGATTGTAACTCGGTACGCCCCGTGGAAATGGAATAGTAATGGCCCTGAAATAGCTGTGCTGCCCCATTCCTGCCCTGATCCCATTTACCACCATTTTTCCCAGGCCCTTCTGCTGGCCGGCTCAGGTGCCCGCCTGAATCTGATGCAATTTTGAGGGACATCTGGACAATGCACACCCTGCCCAGTTACACCCAGTGGTGAAGCAGAAAAGGCTCGAAAACATAAGTACAGATTTATTTCTGCGAGGCCAGGAGGAGCAGGAGTGTTTCTCCAGGGTCTATAAGAATACGATGGGCCGCTGTCATCCTGGGCTTCCTTCTCCCGCGATCGGTTCCCTCCCTTGCATCTACCTGCCTGCTAGCCCAGCTCGGCATCCTGGCTGCCCGATATGACGTTGACTCCTAGCCGACAAGGATGCCCGTTTGTGCCGTGCGACTCCCCTGTGGCCTGGTATTGAGGCCCAGCCCTTGAAATGGCTCAGGCCAGCTACCCAGCAGGAGTGTTCCGTCTTCTGCCCACCTGTTCCATGCCTGCCGTTAAAATCTACCTTAAGATCTCCTGCTTTTCCATTTCTTCAGTTATATTTTTCGAGAAACTAGGACATTTCAATTAGAAAAGAATTCAAACATTAATAAATTTAGCACTTTGATTTTAGTGTCTTTAGTGAAAGCGTAATGTTTTTCTAAATTGAGAAACTCAGATTAAGAGTCAGGACCCAAAGTGCAGGACACCACAAGGGTTGAAAGGAGAAGGACAGAAGATGAGATAAATCAAGAAATAATAGTTAGGTGACGTCAGGTTTAGGTCTTAAACCTGTAGACTATAAGAGAAAGAGAAGAACAAGGTCGGCAACAGTTGGAGTCTCTGAGAAAAAATAAGCTGAAGTAGATTGTGTGTCGATGAATGATGTGTCGACTAAGAGTCCAACCTTATATATTGAATGAGATGCCAACTTTGAAAAACATGACAGCCTGGACTTTCCTCCTTGGGCACAACCCAGATATTGGAGCCGAAATTGCTCTCATTTTGCCAATGTCAAAATACATCCAAATATCCTCCCACTCGCATTAGAATACACCCGAACTTAAAATGAGTATAAATCAGCGTAAACAACCAGGACCTAAGGAAACTTCGAACCCACACTGGTATGTTTCTTCTTTAAGTCTTAAAATTAAAAGTTTCAACTCATTTCACCATCGTTCATGCACATCAGGCACAGCATGTTTAAGAATTTGCAAACGGGGAAGCTTTTCAATTTTTAATGTGACTTATACTTTGCCAAAACAAAATGCATTCAAAGAAACAGATAATTCAGAGCAGGTCTCAGTGAGGATACATTTTTAAAAAACTCTCAGAAAATTGCAATTTAAAGACCAGAAAAATTATTTTCTTTCCTAGTGCCTCTGAAAATCTGGTCCTAATGTTGAGAGACGCTCAAACAAGCCCAGTTGGAAGATTCTCACATTTGAGAGTCGGGCAGTAGCTAGTTTTGTGGGCAAAGGTTCGCTCGGACAGAGGGTTTGATGGAGAGACGCAAAAGATCGAGGAGATTTGGGCGTATTGTAATTACGCGCGTAACTCTCTTACGCCCAAAATTCCGCGATCTTTTAAGCCACGTAATTGGTTTGCGCCCTGATTACGGGTGTCTCTGGACACAAGTGTAGAGGACACTCCAGGCCTTGATTCAATGACAACTTCATGCATTGCCCCCTTTCGTATAACAGATTCAGAGCAAAGCCCCTCGAGAAATGGTAAGCAACATCTTCTGCAAATATTGTTTTATCATCTCCCTCCCTTGGAGGAAAAAAACAGTTGGAATTATTTTTGCAGCTGCCATGCCGATTCACTTTCAGTAACTAAGTGACCTAACTATGCAGGAGAAACATTATTTTATCAGGACGAAAACAGTTCGACAGGTCTGGGTTCAGTTGTTTAAATGAGACAACAGTAGATGTTGTGCAGAATCTAGTCTGGGGTGCAACACAGAGCCTTTCCCAACTTTGTCCCAACATTATGTCTCATAATCTGTGTCAAAGCTGACAGTGTTGTGGAGATGCCGGTGATGGACTGGGGTGGATGAATGTAAGGAGTCTTACAACACCAGGTTATAGTCCAACAGCTTTAACCTGGTCTTGTAAGACTCCTTACATTAAAGCTGACAGTGGGAGCATTAAACGGCCACACAAGACCAATTGTCAAAAGGTCTTATTTCTGCACTGGGAATGCTCGGTATGTTTCTTGCAATCTGCTGGTCATGTGATGACATAGTTAAAGATACACAGAGTCTTCCAACCAGCTTTAGATTGACATGTATTTTTAGTTAATAGTATTTCCCCTCCATGGGGTGTATGTACAGAAATCTTTGAATGTGGCAGGACAAGTTGAGAAGGCTGTTAAAAGCATATGGGATCCTTGGCTTTAGAGATATGGGATCAATATGGCATATGGGATCCTTGGCTACAGAGGCATTGAGTACAAAAGCAAAGAAGTTATGCTAAACCTTCAGACATCACTGATTAGGCCCCAGCTGGAGTGTTGTGTCCAATTCTGGGCACCACACTTTAGGAAGGATGTCAAGGCCTTAGAGAGGATGCAGAGAAGATTTACCAGAATGGTACCAGGGATGAAAGACTTCAGTTACATGGAGAGACTGGAGAAGCTGGGATTGTTCTACTTGGAGCAGAGAAGGTTAAGGGGAGATTTAATAGAGGTGTTCAAAATCATGAAGGATTTTGATAGGGTAAATGGGGAGAACTGTTTCCAGTGGCAGAAGGGTCAATAACCAGAAGTCACAGATTAAAGGTAATCAGCAAAAGAACCAATGGGGGGATGAGGAGAATCTTTTTATTCAGCGGGTTGTTATGATCTGGAGTGCGCTGCCTGAAAGTGTGGTAGAAGCAGATTCAATAATAACTTTCAAAAGGATAAATACTTGATGGGGAAAAATTTGCAAGGCTATGAGGAAAGAGCAGGGGAGTGGGACTAATTGGATAGCTCTTTCAAAGAGCCGGCACAGGCACGATGGGCCGAATGGCCTCCTTCTGTGCTGTATCATTCTGTGATTCTATGATCATATTACGATGGATTTTATTCAGCCTATGGTTAATAATATCTTTTCTTTTTAAGAAGAGATTGTGTTTAAGATCTGTGCCTGCCTCTCACTCTTGTAATCCCTATTTGCAGGTTCTGCCATTACTGAAGAGGTTTAATGAATTTCTTTGTGTTGAGGAGCTGATGTTGTTTTAATAAAACACATACCTCTCAGGAAATTGAACACTGCATTAACATTACAATGAACACACTTCAATATCGAGAAAGAATAGAGCGATCCCTAACTGCTTAGCTGTGTAAGGTAATCCATACTAAATGTCTGACTCACTCTTCGAATGTCTCCTTCATTCATTTCTCTGATCTGTTTTTCACACTTTAACTGGGAAAGTAACAACAAAACAAAAACCTGCATAAAAATTAAGTTTCTCCTTCGATATACTTAATCCAAGTGCATTATGCATAAAGAATGTGGTGTTAGCATTAATGCGTGTGTGTGTATGTGTGTGTGTATGTGTGTGTGTGTCTGTGTGTGTGTGTGTGTGTGTGTGTGTGTGTTTGTGTATTTGTTTGTGGGAGCGGAACTTTGTTTAAGATATTGGGGTTCGTTTCTGACAGTTTCAACAATAATAACAACAACTTGCATTTATATAGCGCCTTTAACATAGTGAAAGGTCCCCAAGGGGCTTCACAGCAGCATGAGCAGATAAAATTTGACACCGAGTCACATAAGGAGATATTAGGACAGGTGAGGTAGGTTTTAAGGAGCGTCTTAAAGGAGGAGAGAGAGGCGGAGAGGTTTAGGGAGGGAATTCCAGAGCTTAGGGCCGAGGCAACTGAAGGCACGGCCGCCAATGGTGGAGTGATGAAAATCGTGAATGTGCAAGAGGCCAGAATTGGAGGAGTGCAGAGATTGCGGAGGGTTATAGGGCTACAGGAGGTTACTGAGGTAAGGAACGGACCAGGCCATGGTGCGATTTGAAAACAAGGATGAGAATTTTAAAACGGAGGCGTTACCGGACCAGGAGCCAATGTAGGCAGAAGGTAACTGAGGATGAAAAGCTGCATTTGCACTGAAAAGAAAATTATTTTGATTCAAGATAGCAATATGAATGGTGCTTCAGACAGCTTATAAAATGGGACACACTGAATTTAGCTTCTTACTTTCATTACACCCACGTTACATTACATACAGCAAATGGTAGTGGTTGTTGGAGGCCAATCATCTCAGCCCCAGGACATTGCTGCAGGAGTTCCTCAGGGCAGTGTCCTAGGCCCAACCATCTTCAGCTGCTTCATCAATGACCTTCCCTCCATCATAAGGTCAGAAATGGGGATGTTCGCTGATGATTACACAGTGTTCAGTTCCATTCACAACCCCTCAGATAATGAAGCAGTCCGTGCCCGCATGCAGCAAGACCTGGACAACATCCAGGCTTGGGCTGATAAGTGGCAAGTAACATTCGCGCCAAGTAACATTCGCGCCAGACAAGTGCCAGGCAATGACCATCTCCAACAAGAGAGAGTCTAACCACCTCCCCTTGACATTCAACAGCATTACCATCGCCGAATCCCCCACAATCAACATCCTGGGGGTCACCATTGACCAGAAACTTAACTGGACCAGCCATATAAATACTGTGGCTACGAGAGCAGGTCAGAGGCTCGATATTCTGCGGCGAGTTACTCACCTTCCAATTCCCCAAAGCCTTTCCACCATCTACAAGGCACAAGTCAGGAGTGTGATGGAATACTCTCCACTTGCCTGGATGAGTGCAGCTCCAACAACATTCAAGAAGCTCGACACCATCCAGGACATATCAGTCCACTTGATTGGCACCCTAAACATTCACTCCCTTCACCACCGGCGCACTGTGGCTGCAGTGTGTACCATCCACAGGATGCACTGCAGCAACTCGCCAAGGCTTCTTCGACAGCACCTCCCAAACCCGTGACCTCTACCACCTAGAAGGACAAGGGCAACAGGCACATGGGAACAACACCACCTGCACGTTCCCCTCCAAGTCACACACCATCCCGACATGGAAATATATCGCCGTTCCTTCATCGTCTCTGGGTCAAAATCCTGGAACTCCCTTCCTAACAGCACTGTTGGAGAACCTTCACCACACGGGACTGCAGCGGTTCATGAAGGCAGCTCACCACCACCTTCTCAAGGGCAATTAGGGATGGGCAATAAATGCCGGCCTCGCCAGCGACGCCCACATCCCATGAACGAATAATAAAAAAAATGAAAAGTGCATTTGTTTGAAAATACAAATACTTCGTAGAAGCCTTACAATATTATAGATAATCAAACTTGCCGTTGAAAGAAGTCAATGAGAATCAGTGTGGATTTTTTCCAGCATCCTTTGGGCATAATTTAAAATGGATTTCTGGTGGAATCATCGGAGAGAGCACTGCCCCTACTATACCTGTATATTTCGGAAATTAAATGCAGATGTTAGATTAGACAGCACTCTTAGCTCTAGAACAATGCATGCATCTGATCGCAATTAATCCTTGTGATGTGTGACAGTGAGGGATGAGCTGAGCAGTTCTCTGTGATCACTGAAGTTACACTATCATAAACCGAGCTAACAACTTCTAAACAGAACATTTAAAAAGTTGCTTATCTTTTATTGTAAAATAGAAATTTCTTTTCCTTAAATTTTCTTTTACTTTCGGAGCACAAGTAAAATCCCAACAGAAATTAAAAGGGACGTTTTCTACTTACAACGGGACCTTGCCCACGTTGGAAAGTTGGGTGAAATGGGCTCTTGATTTTCATCCATTCCACGTTTTTTTTCCGACGTGCTCTCCCAGCAGGCGAGGGTCTGTGCTGCAAATGCACGACTGAGAAATTTTCCATTAAATGCCGGAACTCAGGAATTGATTGCAGGTCCTGAATTCAAATTACAGTATTTTTTGAAATAAAGGCTTGAAGGTAATCAGTAGAAATCTAAACAGGAAAACAGTCAAACATTTAACAGTATTGGCCTTGAAATTCGGTGGAGTTTCCATAAAATACAAATCAAAGTCCTTGTCCCTAAATATCAGGACCAAAGAGGATAAATTTAAGGGTACAACCTCCACCACTGTCGCTCTGTACTATTTACAGAATGGACTCACCAAGCTCACTTTGTCAGTCCCATAAACTCAAGGGCAAGAACACCAGGTTAATGGGAATACCCTCACACACCATCCTAACTTCATAGTATCATCGTAGGTACGGCAAAGGAGGAGGCCATTCAGCCTGTCATGCCTGTGCCAGCTCTTTGAAAGAGCTATCCAATTAGTCCTACTCCCTGCTCTTTCCCCATATCCCTGTAAATTGTTTCCCTTCAAGTATTTATCCAATTCCCTTTTGAAAGTTATTATTGAATCTGCTTCCACCGCCCTTTCAGGCAGCGCATTCCAGATCATTACAACTCGCTGCGTAAAAAAAAATGTTTCCTCGTTGTCTCTGGCTCTTTTGCCGATCACCTTAAATCTGTGTCCTTTGGTTACCAACCCTTATGCCACTTGGAACAGTTTCTCCTTATTTACTCGAACAAAACTGTTCATGATTTTGAACACCTCTATCATATCTCTCCTTAACCTTCTCTGTTCTAAGGAGAACAATTCCAGCTTCTCCAGTCTCTCCACATAACTGAAGTTCCTCATCCCTGGCACCATTTTAGTAAATCTCTTCTGCACCCTCTCTAAGGCCTTGACATCCTTCCTAAAGTGCGGTGCCCAGAATTGGACACAATACTCCAGTTGAGGCCTAACCAGTGATTTATAAAGGTTTAGCATAACTTTCTTGGATATCCATCATCATTCCTTCATCGTTGCTGGGTCAAAATCTTGGAATTCCCTGCCTAACGCCGTTGTGGGAGCACCATCACCACAAGGACTGCAGTGGTTCAGGGTGAAGGCCCACCAACACCTTCTCAGGGCATCTAGGGATGGCCAATAAATGTGGTCTCGCCAAAGTTGCTCACATCCTGAGATCAAATGTAAAAAAAAAATTTGGGCGCACCACCAAATTACAGAATTAACCGGCATCAGACAGTCTTGAAACCGCTACTAGACATGTTAGTCATAAGTAGCATTTCCCCCTCCAGTCGTACTCCAGAGAATGAGTTTTTGGGTCATTTGGAGGAAGGGAGTTGTGGCCTTCCACCACTGTTAAAGTCCCCTGGGTCAAACAAAAATGGTAATGATAGTTTCCATGGAAACAGGCTGCCAATTCAGGAAGAGAAAAAATTGGAGAAATCACAATGATATATAAAAAAAAGTATTAAATTTAAAGGTTTGAAGGTACATACTTCAATCTGCACGTGGGCTTGGTTTGGGTTCAGGGTACTGCAGTATAGTTGTGTAGGTTTATGCCATTTGAACACCAAAATACAATGCCATTGAATTAAATATCTTAATTAAGAAAATCATAATTCTTTATCGCTCACCCTAAATAAATGTGTATCTGATAAGCCTGAGTCAGGTACTCGATTACAATGTGCCAAATTCAATTGCATTGTATAAAGTTAGGTTCTATTTACTGCTGTTATGTAAAATAACATATATCATATAATATCCTAGTCAGTGCATTCTATAGAATTATCAGTTCCCCATTCACTGTCATTTTACAGAATTACAATGCACCAAATGACTTCCTATTCACTGTCATTATGCAGAATTGTGCTGCATTATGTTAATTTCAATTCACTGCATGGAGTTACAGTGTGAAATTTATATCATTTTATTCTTCAGTGCCATTGACAAAATTAGGAAATACTAAATCACTGAAGCACCAAGTTATACCATCGACTCCGCACTGCTCCGAAATCGGGCAAAAGGTAAAATGCAGCACAGACACAGAGCTCTACCAATTGCAATTGAACTTTGCATTGTTGTAAAAGACCCAACTCTGCTACAGGCCTTTTTGGGCACATCTTGCGTTCTCATCGTGGTGCTTTGCAGCCTATTGAGAATTCAGGCATGAAAGTCAGTGGGCAGAATGGAGAGAAGAAGCCGTGGAGCCTGCTGACGCCCATGCCTGAATTCCTGGTATGTGCATAAGATTCTGTGTCAGGAGCGCAAATTCATAAAATCTACCCTTTTATTAAAGGCCGTCGAGTGGACTGCCTGGCGTCAGCTTTGGAATTGATGTTTAGGAAGTTCAGTTGCAGATACTTACGGGACGTCCCAGCAGTGCGGGACTACTTCATCGAGGAGATCTCACGCCTGAAGCCAGAACCTGAACTTGATCCAGTTTGGCTCTGGTCGCACTACACGCTTAGTGTCACCGTGAAGCTGAGACCATTTCTCAACCAATGCGAAATATATTCAGGGCTGTGTGGATATTGGCCTAATATCCAATTGCCAGGTAAATTTTTGAAACTCCCCTCATGGGACAGACCCTTGCTTGTGGGAACATCTGTCGGATAATTGACTGTGGAGATTGGAGGCCTGATTCATGACATCCTCATTTCCCTGTTATTAAAATTAATTAAAATCAGCACTTCCATCAAGGGACCTTCACACTAGGAGCAGAGTTTTGGAAAATTTACTTTTAAGCCTCTCCTACCGAGCCTGGCAGATTATTCCAAACCCAAATCAATTTTTGTGTGAAGATGCTCCTCTCTGATTCTTGATCTAAATTTACTTTTGCGTGGTGTGGCACTTTTTGTATGAATTTAAAAGTGAGAATAGGATTTATAGTTACATAGTGCTGCCACTAAACCTTCCTTTGATGAAGGTTATTTAAAATAAAGCCACAATAACTTTCAATCTTCACTATCCAAAGAGCTTTCAACGATCAAATAGTGACCGATTGCTCAGTGAGGTCAGAGGCTCCAAACAAACGTTTTCAGTTTTCGCCATTTCAGAATTTCAAATCGAAACTAATCCTGTCGCTGCCCAGTTCCTCGAATGGCATAATAGGTAAACGATCTGCTTGATGTGTCACTGAGTCAAATAGACCAGGAGAAGCACAAGGTAGGTTCAGATGAAGAAGGTCCTGCAGCCAATTTTATTTCATCTTTCCAGAATCCCAGCCCTAACTCCTTCCCATTGCAGTATCTAGTAGTTTCTTAAACGAATCCAGCATTCTGGCCTCTATCAACCTCCCTCACCAACCTGTTCCAGTTGTTGATCACTCTGTTTAAAGCAATAATTCTTGAATTTTGTTCGAAATTTCCCTTTCAGGGCACTGACACTGTGCCATCTTGCTTTGCTTCCACTGGTGTATCTGAATGTACTGTTTTGGGTTTCCTTTATTATATTAAGTATCATTTACCTCTAAAAGGCCTCTTATAAACCTTTTTAAGACTGAAGAACACTAGCTTATCAATTCATTCCTCCTGGACCTTTTTCTAATACTAAGGATTAGCATCGTTACTATTCTTTTCACTGTTGATTGTGGTGATTAGACGCTATATGTGGTACTCCTGGTACAGCCTGACCTGTCCACATCTTCAGCATGATCTCTGGGCATTGCCCTTCAACTGATTTGGCCAGATAATGTGAGATCCCATTGGCTTTATTCACGGTCCCCTCACAATGTTTGGTCGTGGTTAACAATGAGTCAGCTAACATCCCTAGGTCTTTTTCAACAAATTGCACAAACTATAAAACAGACTTTAAGAAAGGGGATCCAGCATGGCTGAAGGAGGCCATTCGACCCATCAGGGTTGTACCAGTTCTTTGCTAAAGCAATTCAAACCAAATCCAACAGTCCCACTCTAACCCCTCCTTTCAACATTTATTCAATTTTGTTTTAAAAGATGCAGTGGTTTCTGTCTCAACCACTGTCTGTGCCAAAGCATTCCATGGTCCAATAATCCTTTGAGTAAAGAGATTTGTCCTAACCTTTCTCACTGACAATTTCAAATTTCACTGACTTCCCAACCATACAAAATTGTCTTTTCCCTGTTCAGCCCATCAAAGCCCTTCATAACTTTACCAAACATCTGTAAAATCTCCTCTTAGCTTTCTGTGCTCCAGTGGAAATAGAACAGTAACTCAAGTCTCACCTTATAATTATAGTTTCCTGTTCTTGGCATCAACATGTTTAATTCATGTTGTACCCTCTCTATAGTTTTAATGTCCATTTTATAAGGGTGCATTGGCGACTGCAGCACTGATCAGATGCTCTGACTGCAAAATGGGTCCAATAGGAAATTTACAAAATTTTTGGGGGCTTAATGAGCCCAATACATGCTGGATACATAATCACTCACCAGCCCCAGGGGTATCTCAGCAGGATTATGGCATGCTATGTGCATCTACTGCTACCAGCATCAACTGCTGCATCAATTGCCTCTATAAGGTGTCAGCAGTGGCTCAGTTGGTAGCACTATTGCCTCTGAGATGTGGGTTCAAGTCCCACTCCAGAGACTTGAGCACAAAATCCAGGCTGACATTCCCTGCAGTACTGAGGGAGTGCTGCACTGTCAGAGGGTGCCGTCATTTGGATGAGATGTAAAACTGAGGCCCCATCTGCCCTCTCAGGTGGATGTAAAAGATCCCGAGGCACTATTCGAAGAAGGGCAGGGGAGGGGTCCTGGTGTCCCTCAACCAACATCACTAAAACAGGTTATCTGAACAATATCACATTGCTGTTTGTGGGACCTTGCAGTGGGCAAATCTGATGCCCTGTTTCCTACATTACAACTTCAAAAGCTAATTTATTGGCTGAAGAGCACTTTGGGACGTCTTGAGGTCGTGAAAGGCGCTATATAAATGCAAGTCTTTCTTAATAAAAATTAAAGTTGCTTCACTAAATTTGTACCGATAAGATACAATTCTTTTTGCACATTGCATGTGAAAATCAAGCTTTGAATTGGCATTGCCGAGGATAAGATACAGCACGGCAGTCTGCAGCTGTGCGGAAAAGGCTCTGTTCTCAATTTGAGCAACTGCATTTGTTTGCTGGTGCTTCTCAGCAAGCAGTCTACGACAATCAAATGTGTCATTGGCTGCATTCATCCTGCTCTACATGACTACTGATTGCAAGTGCTGTATGTCGCCTTATGTACCTCTGCCAGTGTTCAGTGTATTTTCCCAGCACCCATTCCATTATTTCACAGCAAATCTCAAGCTTCAAAATAATGATTTGGGATGGGATCTCTCCCTTATCTTATATTGGTTCTACACTTTCTGGTTACATTCCCCTCATGTTAATATTATCTAGATTGTACTTGCTCGCCGACTAGAAAATGTGTGAACCATTTACTGGATAATGTACACAAATCTATTTGTATACTGGATTCATTGAAATGATACCAGGAATGAGAGAGGGAAAGAACTTGCATTTATATAGCATCTTTCACAACCTCAAGATGTTCCAAAGTGCTTCACCATCAATTAAGTACTTTTGAAGGATGTAGTCACTATTATAATGTAGGAAATTGCGGTCAATTTGCACACAGCAAGATCCCATAAACAGCGATGAGATAAATGACCGGATATTCTGTTTTGGTGTGTTGGTTGAGGGATAAATGTTGGCCAGGATACTGGGAGAACCCTCATCCTCTTCTTCGAATAGAGCCATGGGATCTGCCATTTGACCATCTTGTGTTCTCCACAGGAGAAACTACGCCATGTTCTCCGCAGCCTTCAACATGTCATCGATGACGACGAACACCTCGCTATGGCCATCCCCACGCCTCCACTACTCGCCTTCAAACAGCCACCCAACCTCAAACAGACCATCGTTCGCAGCAAATTACCCAGCTTTCAGGAGAACAGCGTCCACGACACCACACAACCCTGCCACGGCAACCTCTGCAAGACATGCCAGATCATCGACACAGATGCCACCATCACACAAGAGGACACCACCCACCAGATACATGGTTCATACTCCTGTGACTCGGCCAACGTTGTCCACCTCATACGTTGCAGGAAAGGATGCCCCGGAGCATGGTACATTGGCGAGACCATGCAGACACTGCGACAACGGATGAACGGACACCGCACAACAATTGCCAGACAGGAGGGTTCCCTCCCAGTCGGGAAACACTTTAGCAGTCAAGGACATTCAGCCACCGATCTTCAGGTAAGCGTTCTCCAAGGCGGCCTTCGAGACACACGACAATGCAAAATCGTCGAGCAGAAATTGATAGCCAAGTTCCACACCCATGAGGACGGCCTCAACCAGGATCTTGGGTTCATGTCACGCTGCACGTAACCCCACCAGCAAGGGGAAAAAAAAGTTATCTGTTTTTAATATTCTCTCTCTCTCTCTCTCTCTGCCTTTTGGGTCTCTTTCTCTCTGTCTGTGTAATTTGACACAATGTGTATTCAGTATACTGGGACCTACTGTTTTCCGTGGCTAACCTGTCTGAACACCAACGACACCTTTTGATTGGTGTGATGGTGTCCCAGCCTAATATAAGATATGCGATTTGAGAACCTCTTATTCACTCACTCACCTGACGAAGGGGATAATCTCCGAAAGCTTGTGAATTTAACATAAAATTGTTGGACTATAACCTGGTGTTGTAAGATTCCTTACATTTTTAAATGCTGTTCATTTGTTATTACAATATTTCCTCCAGTTCTGAGAAAGGGTCCACATCTGGAACGTTAAGTCCTCCCGTCTCTCTCCGCAGATGCTGCCTGACCTGCTGATTGTTTCCAGCACTTTCTATTTTTGTTTCAGCTTTTGAGCGTCTGCAGTTTTTTTTGTTTTTTTGTCCCTCTTCTACCACATTTGGCCTATCAGTTCCCCTTTAAGGCACAGCAGCAGCCCTTTAAATCTGCTGTTATGCTGGATGTCCCACCTCAGTGGCAACTGCCTTGCATGCGCAGTGCCCAACAATCGATGCAGCCTACCCAGAAATAATGTTTATAATGAGTGGACCACGCAAGATCTGCACTGTGTGACATCCCCGCAGCATTACATACTTGCTGCTGGTCACGCACACGCATGCCCATGGTCACGCATGCCCATGGTCACGCTTGCTAGGAAATTTAAGCCTGTGTAGTTTTGCAATCTAAAATCTGTGTAAAAAACAACTTATGTTACTATGGTAACTACAAATTATGATTGTGGTTTAAAATTTTGCAGAAAGACTCATCAAGCTGCAATAATTGATTGTAGCCGTGATCTTTTATTAACTGAGACTGTTGTTTGTTGGGGCAAAGGCTGTTTGACATTTTTTTATCATCCTCTGCTGATTTTTTTGTGTCTGCATGTCACAGATTGATTTGCATTTTAGCAACACATTTCATCGCTGCCGAAATCCACATCAAATTTCATCCAGAGCCAACTTCTTAAAGAGGGATTGTCTCTGCTGCCCATATCATAACTCACAACCTGCCCCGTTCACCCACCATCCCTGTGCTCGCTGACCTCCATTGGTTTCCACCAATGCCTCGAATTTAAAGTTCTTATCCTCATGTTCAAATCTCTTCATGGCCTCGCCCCACCCTATCTCTGTAACCTCCTCCAGCACAACAACCCTCCAAGAGCTCTGTGTTCCTCAAATTCTGGCCTCTTGTGCATTTCCCACTCCCTTTGCCCCATCATTCGTCTCCATGCCTTCAACTATCTGGGCCCTAAGCCCTAGAACTCCCTCCCTAAACCTCTCCGCCTCTCTTTCTTCCTTTAAGTCGTTCCCTAAAACCTACCTCTTTTGAGCAAGCTTTTGGTCACCAGTCCTAATGTCTCTTTCTTTGGCTCGGTGTCAATTATTGTCTGAATACGCTCCCGTGAAGCGCCTCGGGACGATTTATTACGTTAAAGGAGTTGTATAAATACGTGCTGTTGTATAACTCCTGCTAAGAATATTACTTTTTTTTCCAAACAGATTCTTTGGATTAATTGAAATGTGTTTCAAAGCTGTAAGTGCAGTACTCTTTCTTAATTACAGAGATGTTGGTGGGTGGGTATATTAATTCACATGGATTTAAGTGCTTTAAGGAACAGCTCCCTCAATCATAGCCCCCCTCACTCTCCCTTCAACCATCGTAGAATCATGGGCCGCGGTTTTCCGCCTCGGTGATTGAAAGCCTGGGATTTTTCTCCCATTCACTGCAGAAGGTGGAAAATTATGAGGACAAAAGCAGGAAACCATGACCATCAAATCTTACTGCATAGAAGGAGGCCATTTGGCCCATCATGCCTATGCTGGCTCTTTGAAAGTGCTAACCATATAGTACCATTCCTCTGCATTTTCCCGATACCTTTTTCTTTTTCCGATACTTATCCATTTCACTTTTAAAAGCGATTATGGATTCTTTTTTAAAATTCATTCATGTGATGTGGGCGTTGCTGGCGAGGCCGGCATTTATTGCCCATTCCTAATTGCCCTTGAGTAGGTGGTGGTGAGCCACCTTCTTGAACCGCTGCAGTCCGTGTGGTGAAGGTTCTCCCACAGTGCTGTTAGGAAGGGAGTTCCAGGATTTTGACCCAGCGACGATGAAGGAACGGCGATATATTTCCAAGTCGGGATGGTGTGTGACTTGGAGGGGAACGTGCAGGTGGTGTTGTTCCCATGTGCCTGCTGCTCTTGTCCTTCTAGGTGGTAGAGGTCGCGGGTTTGGGAGGTGCTGTCAAAGAAGCCTTGGCGAGTTGCTGCAGTGCATCCTGTGGATGGTACACACTGCAGCCACAGTGCGCCGGTGGTGAAGGGAGTGAATGTTTAGGGTGGTGGATGGGGTGCCAATCAAGCGGGCTGCTTTGTCCTGGATGGTGTCGAGCTTCTTGCGTGCTGTTGGAGCTGCACTCATCCAGGCAAGTGGAGAGTATTCCATCACACTCCTGACTTGTGCCTTGTAGATGGTGGAAAGGCTTTGGGGAGTCAGGAGGTGAGTCACTCGCCGCAGAATACCCAGCCTCTGACCTGCTCTTGTAGCCACACTATTTATATGGATGCGCTAGAGACCAGAATTGGAGGGGCGCAGAGATCTCGGAGGGTTGTAGGGCTGGAGGAGGTTACAGAGATAGGGAGGGGTGAGGCCACGGAGGGATTTGTACATGGATTTGTTTTAAAATCGGGGTTGGTGACGGGCAGCGTTAACACTGTGAAGTGAAATAAGTAAGCGTTACTTAAGACATAATAAATGCAAGTTTTTTTTAAGTCCTTAAGAGGGTTACATACCAATCAGTCAAGGAACCCCCAATTTAATATACTCAAGCTGCGCCCAGTCACAGATCATCGTGGGCTGGTTTGCAATTTGATGTCTTTAATTGGAGGCAGCTCGACTTCTGTGAGCCTAATTCTGACTGACACTTGAGCCAATTAACACCCACGCAAGACAGACAGGTTCCACCCACCACATCCAGGGGGCTCCCAATAATCACGGTTGCAATTTTGAACGACACAAAGGTCCCTAATTACTGTCTACAATCCCGCCTCTGGTTTTCAGGGCCCAGGCACACCATCCGTGGCTCTATATGCAAACTGGAAACCAAACCAGAGCCCTGCTCCTCCGCGATTCGAACAAGATTATAGTCAAAATCACCTAACTCCATTGGCTGACAGCAGCAAACCCTAGGTTGGGAATTTCCTGCTCCAACATCGTAACATCGCCAGGAGTTTGGCGGAATCTCCGTTTGATGAAGTTATGCTGGCAAAGCGGGAGCAGTTCTGAGGAAGTCTTCTGGCCTTAGATTCCCCACGATCAGGGGCACAAAAGTTTCACCAACAATACCTTTAGCTACCAGTTTCCCCAGGGCTCAATTGGTAAAGGCACTGAATACACGAGCCGTACATTCTAGGAAGGTCCCAGGTTGGATCCCAAGTGTGTACTGAATTAGCTGATCCCACCCAACGTAGCATCAGGGCTGCTACAATTGAGTTCAGTGGATAAATGTAAGAAATTATCAGCCAGGTCTCCCAGACTGGATAACTGAGTCCATTGATTCCTGTTTTAACATGCATGTATGGACATCTGATTTGGGCAGGATCATGCTTAGCCTGCTGACACCATAGATGCCAACTCTCCGCATTTGACGGGGACAGTCATGGTCCTGGAGACCAAAATTAAGAAGGCCGAGACCCTTCCCGAAGTGCCATTCCCGTGTGCCTACCTGCTGGCACTCCTGTTGCGATTGATGCCAGTGTACACTGTGGGTGAAAATTCTTGTGCGATTGGGAGTTGCTGCACACAGTGTACAGAGCTGTCAATCACAACAGAGCATCAACACCTGGAAGTCGGGGAGCAAATTCTGGTGGATGAGGGGTGGAGGGGGAGGTGAGAGCAGCGCTTTTGAGTGGTGAATTGGAGAGAGAGCAGAGCCAGGAGTCGTTCTGTTTCGGGGGAGGGGGGCTTGGGGATGGGGGGAGCGGAGAGAGAGTGAGAGAGACAGATGCTAGCTGTAGCACTTGGTGGAAGGGAAAGAAGATGACAGAAGATGGGGAGAGAGGAGAAGCCAGAGGCTGCATTTGGGCAGGGGGGAGGGAGGTAGAGAGAGTGAGAGAGGAGAGGAGCTAAGAACAGCACGGGAAGTGGGTAGAGAGAGAAAGAAGCCAGGATCAGCATTTTCTCCTGTTGCTTTCATCTGTCCCAGGCTTTTATTCAGTGCCGCCTTTGAGTTACCAGCTTTTATGGGACTGTGTTGGCTTATTAAAACTATTGGTCAACTTTTACTTGTTCTGTATGTCGGTGCATACGCAACACATCAAGAATGGCCGATACTGAAGGGTGGCCAGTAGCTCAGAATGAGTCAGCACCTTCTGGAGACAAGGGAAGAAAATTCGGGGAAAAAAATGACTGCCCTTCACTGACTTTATGCCACATAGAGTGGTTCTGTTTTTATATTGGGTTTTAGCAATCTCTTAAATGATGTCTGTGCTGCTGATTGCTGATTGCTGTAGAGTGTGAGCTGGACTCGGTCAGTACAACACGTCCACTGTGTGTTCAAACCTCAACCTACATTCTGAGCATGTAATAAAGAAAGAAATAACTTGTGCCTTTCACGACCTCAGGACATCCCAAAGTGCTTTACAGCCACTGAAGTACTTTTGAAGTGTAGTCACTTTTGTAATGTAGGAAATGCGGCAGCCAATTTGTGCTCAGCAAGATCCCACAAACAACAATGTGAAAATGACCAGATAATCTTTTTAGTGATGTTGGTTAAGGTAAAAATATTAATATAGGCTAATATTTCAGGGCGATGCTGAGGGAGTGCTGCACCATCAAAGGTGCCATGTTTTGGATGAGACAGAGGTCTGTCTCCTTGATATTGGGAGGTCCGGGCCCCAGATTTGCACTGGTCATGATCCCAGCAGTAATGCCAGGATCACGCCCTTTGGTGCCCTCGTGTGCTGACCCAGCCGGAGTTTCCGGGATCAGAGGAGGGCACCTCAAATGAATATGGCCTGCGGGCACCCCTGCCACCACAGACGCATCTTGTCGCCCACTTGCCCCACACAGCCAGAATCTCCAGCGCCTAGTTGCCATCTGGAGTGGTGACCAGTGCCCTGCCCAGTGACCCCTTACAGTTCCCCCCCCCAAACCCCCCAATAGTCCCCTGTGTAAGGGGGGGGGGGTTGGTGATCATAAGTATTAAAAAAAATCCATCTGCAAGAGTCCAGTCCATTTCAGAAGGGTAGCCCCCACCCATCGCCAAGTGGATCCACTTCCAATCTTTCATAGGCCAGTACACTCATCTCATTGGATGCACCAGCCTCCGGTCTTATGTTAGGTCACTTACAGGTGCGAGCTCCCAGTGCAGGGAGCCCTACCCCTGGACTTGCCCACTGGCCTTATAAGGTGCGGGAAGAGGCTCTTCCCCTAGCAAAGCCAAGTGGGAAATCCCAAATCAGGTCAGGACCAAGTAGGTGTGGGTTACGGCCTTTTTCCAAGCCTTTCCTCCTGATTTCAGCTAGATCTACATTAGGGGGTCCGGTGAAGTGGTTCAGGGAGTTTAGGCTCTGATCATCATTCATAGGTGATGGTATCTTTCCTCTTCAGTAACAACAAAGCAGCTGGAAACCATCTAAAAACGTTAGTGTTGAACTAAGACCTCACTAATTTAGGGCTCACCTGATCCATGCTTTGAATGAACTATTTAAGGAAAGAGTAATGTGTGTTTTAGAAGGGGCAATTTGCTGATGGAATAATCTGGGAACGGGAGTGTTTCTGCCCTAGCTGACCCTGGAGCAGCCTCTCACTTCACTCGGTCAGCCCGCCGTTAGTATTCTGGTGGGGTAGAGAATCTCTGCCACTGCTGTGCCTCCCTTGTCTTCCCTAAAACATTTGTTGCAGTTGGAGCGCTACAATTTACCTCAGCGCCCTAGGCTGAGAATGGTGCAGAGGGCAGGCGAATAAACTGGGGTTCCTGCTCTTGATTGCTGTCTAGTGACCCCAGCTGGAGAGTGCAGGTGTCAGGATTGTGGTTAACTGTGATGCCATCCCTTGTCAAACCATCTAGGCTCACAGATGAAGAATGGTCACTTGGAGAAGGTACTAGAGAGGCTGTCAACACTCAATCGAGAATTAGTGGAGAGGATAGGAGAAGGAGGATAAAATGGGAGATGGGGAGGGAGAGAGAATCTTTGTTGCAGTTTGTGGCAGTTTTCCTCCAATGTGCTAAATTCAGATTACAATTACTGTCAGACAACAGACATCTTCATTTATGCCAATGGTATCGGTCGGCTATTTAATGGGTAGCATAATGGCCAAGGCTGATCCTGTCTTCACCCAACAGCCAGCAGGGGTCAATAGATAGCAATCAGAGAAAGGAATCCGAGTTGTGTTTTTCTACTCTGTGGCCCAGGCAAAATAATTCCCTTATTGTACCCTCCCGTGAATCATCTAACAGGATTATTGTGTTATGATGGTATCAGAATAGTTTCATGGTCTTCAATCATTGTCATCTCAACTCTATTTTTAACTGTTCAATTACACTGATTCATTTTATTCAGACTGTAGTATATTTTATTAAATATAATTAAATATATTACATTTTTGCTCTGGTGGTTTTCAACATAATCTGAACCCCTTCAATTAAATGAGAGACTCGTTGCCAACCTTCAATAATTCTGCATAAGATTCCAAAGTTAAATCACTGTGAAGTGTAGCTTCATTACTCAATGTGGAAATTGGACGTTTTTTGGGGAGGGTTCACTTCCTTGATGAACTCAGAAACCAGGGGAAGTGCCAAAATATCTCAGGGTGGCAAAAGAGTTGGGTAAATTTCGAAAGGGGGTGATAGGACAGATGGGCCAAATTTAGTCTGTTCATTCTATTCCACTGACACCCGCTAGGTGTTTTATTCCCAATTAAAGTGTCTCATATAAATGGAATTTCATACAGAGACATTACTGTGTTCACTAATAATATCACACAGCTTGATTTCAATCCCAAAGGTTTATCCGAATTCTTAGTAATGCTTTGATTTTTGAAGGGGATCTGATGATGAAACTTGCTGGTCTCAGCAGAACCCGTCTTTGAACTGTTATCATTGATATTATTAGGGGTATTGATTTTGAGGAGCTGCTGCTTCACGCCTATGAGTGGGAGAGCGCAGGACCAGAATCAGTACATAGCAGCATTAATCCTTACTGCCCCATTGGATTGTTTACTCCGCCAATCCTGTTTGGGTTCTGTGAACCACTGACTAATTTACTCAAGTGTTGGCAACCTTTCCTTGTTTAACATATTTTAGACGTTGAAGATTGATGGAGCTGTGTTTATAATGTTGACCTTGTCAATCTTCACTCTATTTTTGCAGAGATGCTAACCGGTTTAAAATAAATAGGTTAACACCCGCATTAAAATAGCAGACATGGGAACAATGTAAGAATGCATTAAGTGTTTGTCTGCTCACATCGCCAACAGTAATTTCTAGGCTAAAGTCTCCTCCTGGATAAACATAGAATCATAGAAATTTACGGCACAGAAGGAGGCCATTCCACCCATTGTGTCTGTGCCGGCCGAAAATGAGCTACCCAGCCTAATCCCACTTTCCAGCACTTGGTCCGTAGCCCTGTAGGTTACAGCACTTCAAGTGCACATCCAAGTACTTTTTAAATGAGTTGAGGGTTTCTGCCTTTACCACCCTCTCAGACAGTGAGTTCCAGACTCCCACCACCCTCCTCAGCTCCCCTCTAATCCTTCTACCAATTACTTTAAATCTATGCCCCCTAGTTATTGACCTCTGCTAAGGGAAATAGATCCTTCCTATCCATTCTATCTAAGCCCCTCATAATTTAATACACCTCAGTTAAATCTCCCCTCAGCCTCCTTTGTTCCAAAGAAAACAACCCCAGCCTATCCAATCTTTCCTCATAGATAAAATTCTCCAGTCCTGGCAACATCCTCGTAAATCTCTTTTGTTTCCTCTGTAGTGCAATCACATATTTCCTGTAATGTGGTGACCAGAACTGTACGCAGTACATCTAAGGACTGGGTCTCCTCTGTTTCCAGTTGTTTTCTCTTTGTTTTGTAAGGGGTGGAACCTCAGTCTGCTACTTGCAAGGCTAATGATAATAAGCGGGTGGAGCCGGAGGCAGGGACTCCCTAGACCAGGAGTTCCCAATTCTTTGACTCAGTCAGGCCTGGGCGTATCAGTGCAGGACGGTACGCCCATTGAAGTGAGGCTATTGCACAGGCCTTAGCTGTCCAAAAAAAAAGTTTCTAGGCCCTTTCTGCCATCCTCCAGGGCACTGGAGGTCTGAACCTAATGGACGACCCTTGAGTCCAGCGATCAAATGACCAAATCGAGCAAACTGCATCAGGCGATTGTATTTCCTTTAGTTGGATAATTTTAACAGTTGGGGCTCTCCACTGCCGTCCCATCCACCAGGAAAATGGGAGGGAGTGCACCCCCGAGCAGTTTCCTGTCGCCCCAAAAAAAATCATTGGAAGGGGAGGGGGTCAGAAAATCTCAGCCAACTTCTGGAATGCAAGGCTTAGTAAGGCATTTGACCACATGGCAGACTGGTCAGAAAGGTAAAAGCCCATGGGATACAGGGAAATATGGCGAATTGGATCCAAAATTGGCTCAGTGACAGGAAACAAAGGGTAAAAGTCGATGGATGTCTTTGCGAATGGAAATCCGTTTCCAGTGGTGTGCCACAGGGCTCAGTGTTGGGTCCCTTGCTGTTTGTGGTATATATTAATGATTTGGGCTTGAATGTAGGGGGCATGATTGGCAAATTTGCAGATGACACAAAAATTGGCCATGTAATTGATAGTGAAGAGGATAGCTGTAGACTCCAAGAAGATATCAATGGGTTGGTGGAGTGGGCGGAAAAGTGGCAAATGGAGTTCAACCCGGAGAAGTGTGAGGTAATGCACTTAGGGAGGGCAAACAGTAAAAGGGAATACGCAGTAAACGGGAATATATTGAGAGGGGTAGAGGAAGTGAGAGACCTTGGAGTGCATGTGCACAGGTCCCTGAAGGTGGCAGTACAGGTAGATAAGGTTGTGAAGAAGGCATATGGAATGCTCTCCGTTATTAGCCGAGGTATAGAATAGAGAAGCAGGGGTGTAATGATGGAACTGTATAAAACGCTGGTAAGGCCACAGCTGGAGTATTGTGCACAGTTCTGGTCACCACATTATAGGAAGGACGTAATTGCTCTGGAGAGAGTGCAGAGAAGATTTACAAGAATGTTGCCAGGGCTTGAAAATTGCAGCTATGAGGAGAGATTGGATAGGCTGGGGTTGTTTTCCTTGGAGCAGAGGAGGCTGAGGGGAGACTTGATTGAGATGTACAAAATTATGAGGGGCCCAGATAGAGTAGACAGGAAGTACCTGTTTCCCCTAGCGGAGAGTTCAAGAACTTGAGGACATAGATTTAAGCTGATTGGCGGAAGGATTAGAGGGGACATGAAGAAAATCTTTTTTACCCAGAGGGTGGTGGGTGTATGGAATTCACTGCCCAAATTGGTGGTAGAGGCAGGGACCCTCAACTCTTTTAAAAAGTACCTGGACCTGCACCTAAAGTGCTGTAAGCTGCAGGGCTATGGACCGGGTGCTGGAAGGTGGGATTAGAATGGGCACCTGGTTGTTCTTCGAGCCGGCACGGACACGATGGGCCGAATGGCCCCCTTCTGTGCTGTATCTTTTCTATGGTTCTATGGTTTTAAGGCTCAATGGGGGCCTAGTGTTGGGAAGTGATCCTATGAAAAATTGTAGCCAAACATGGTTTTATGCCATGGTTCCAAACATGAGAACCTCAAGGTCGGGTCAAGTAAACATTTAAAAGTTAGAGAACGTTCTAAAACTCAGTATGAAAACTACCCAAGTGAAAATAAGCAAAATTATTCGCCGCAATCCATTAAGGACCCACGCAAAAAGATTAATAAATTGCAGATTCTGCCTCAAGTAGTACTTATGGTGCCACTTATCCTTGTATTCAAATCCCTCCATGGTCTCGGCCCTCCCTATCTCTGTAACCTCCTCCAGCCCAGAATCCTCCCAGAATTCTGCGTTCCTTTAACTCTGACCTTGTCCATCCCCCACTTCCTTCGCCCCACCATTGGCGGCCGTGCCTTCAGCTGCCGAAGCCCTAAGCTCTGGAATTCCCTCCCTAAACCTCTCTGTCTCTCTACCACTCTAAGCTCCTTTAAGGCCATGCTTAGACCCTACCTCTTTGACCAAACTTTTGGTCACCTGTCCTAATGTCTCCTTTTTTGGCTCGGTATCAATTTTTGTCTGATTTTGCTCCTGTGAAGCACCTTGGGACCTTTTACTACAAGCGTTAAAGGCACTTTATAAATTGTTTGTTGTCGTAAGGTAGAAAGGAACAAGTTACACCACAATGATAACAATGTAAGGAAAAGTCACTACTTATATATTCTGATCAATGGCTACTTCATATAAATTTCAAGCAATCAGCCAGCTGAAAGATCACTATGATGAACTTAACCCGATCAAGCTTTACTTTCCCAATTTATGACTTCTTCCGAATCAGTCAGTTGGATTGCTGCCTTGCAATTCACTAAGAGGTATCCATTAGCCTTTATTTATGATATGGGTATTAGTGATAATTCTGCAGCCAAGGTACATGATAATTAAGTGTGGTAAACATTAAGATAAGAGCTATCTGCAGTTAGTTAGAACTTAATGGTCCGCACAGTACAATTCATTCCAAAAATATGCTCGCTCAGGGGGCTCTGTGCAATCACAACTGTTTTGGGAACTGGAGCTGCATTCTTTGAATCCAGTGCTGTTCTTAGACTTTGGAATTCACCCCTCCAGCAGATATTGGTTCAGACCTAGGATTCGCTGGTTCCAACAAGACCATCAATAGGAGGTAGTCACTGAAGGGAGGATTGGATAGAAAATAGAGACAGTGATCCATCTCCTGTTGTTCTTCTCGTAGCTACTAGTGGAACTTTGTTGGTAGAAAGAAGGTTCTGTGGTATTGAAGGGACCTGAGAAAAGAGATGGAGTTCAACATACAAAAGAACAAAGTAAGGTGCAGGTGGTTAGAAGTTAAAAGAACAATCTTGCTCTTTGGAAGAAGGGTTAACAAATCCAGAAATTCCTGATGGCTGAGTAGATAAATCTATCATCTGATGTGGTGTTAAGGCATAAAGACCATGAAGCTTTCAGGTTTGATAACATTTTTCTAGTTAAAAGCATGTTGTTGATGATGATGGTGTTGATGTTAGTAATGATGATGATGATACCTTGTCTGTGCTAAGTTAGCTGATGGCAGCCAAGGTAAAGGTTAAAGGGCACTATGTATGGCTGGATTAGGGAGGGGGAAATCCTCCCTATAGTTCCTGTTCCTGATCACTATTCAGCCACCCATGCCTGGAATGTGCATCGAATGAGGACGGGATTGGCATCAACTACGATGCCCCGATAGTCGAACAGTATGTCAAATCTGAAAAAATGGTCACTTGTGACGAGGTGAAGGGGCTTTGCTGACACCAGCACAACTCTAGGGCAGCTCCTACGACCCAATGTCCCCGGCAGGGAGCGACGCTCGCAGGGAGCGTGCCTTGGAAAACAACAGGCACCAGTTGGGGAGTGCCAGGCCGTGGACTCGTCCCTGAGTCAGTGCTTTCAGGAGAGAAAACAGGTGGAAAAGACTAAACCAGAAACACAACTTCCCTAGAAGGACGGGTGCCTCGTACAAATGAATGAGAGAGTGACCACCCACTGCGTAAGTTTCTAGCCCTTGTAGATGGTAGGAAGATGAGATATTTATTGCTGATACTGTAGAAGTCGGGAAATATTTTAGTACAGATGATTTTGGACATAATGTGATTACGCCTGTAGTTGAGGAAGACTAAGTTAATATATTGGAACATCTGACAGGGTAATCTTGTTTAAGTACATTAGCAACAGCCCAAGTTGGCAAAGATAAGTTATGGTACTTGTCTGTTAATTAAATATCAATGCAAAATATAAGAAAAAATAGAAATGTCGAGCTTCTCTGCAGCTTCAAGACTACAAAACATAATTGCTGATTAATTGTAATGTCCTGAAGCAATGTAATACTGAGTTAAGAGCAACGTAAGACTGTTTGCAAATATTTTGGGAGTATGTTGCAGTAATGCTGATATGCTCACTTACACAGTGCATTAGTGAGGTTTAATTTTTTTCCCATAAATGTAATTTAGAAGGAGTGATGAAAGATTGAAAAGCTTCTTGTTGGCAGTGATTAGTTACTAGAATAAATCTGACTCCTGTCACTGTTTTAATATTTAACTTTGCCCGCGGGCACGGCAAGTAAAGCAGTGCGAGAACAGCTGGCACTGACTGCGTTTGGTGCTATAAGGCAACTTTGTCTTTATTACGACAAAACTCATCACAAAGCCAGGAGGTAGGGAGATACAATGAAATCAGGAAGGATTGTTAATCATGTATGTTATCAATATGTCATTTTTAATGGGCTAGCCATAGTTGCTATGGTAGTAACCCTATATATGGTCGTTGTGATTATTCAGTTGAATCATGAATTACATTCCCATATACCTGAGATACCTCCTGTATTTCCTACATTACAACAGAGTCTACGCTTCAAAAGGACTTAATTGGCTGTAAAGCGCTTTGGGATATCCTGAGGTCATGAAAGGCACTATCTAAAGACAAGTCCTTTCTTTCTTTTTACCACACAGGTCAGGGCCGATTTTAACCCGCCCAGCAGAAACGAAGTTGAAGCAGCTGTGGCGGACTTACTGCCCTGTCCCCGCCATCTTTACTGGCGGCCTTTCGCTGGGCGGCACAGGTGCCCACCTGAATCAGGAGGGAGCCTCATTTACTACATGCAAATCAGGGGTCTATGATGTACTTAGGACCCCAAAGCAATTTTGAAAAAAAATGGACGCCATGCACCCAGTAGAACCGAGCGGTGAAGAGGCAGAGGCTCCAAAAACATCAGTAAATCATTTTATTTCTGGGGCCAGGAGGATTAGGAGTGCTCCTCTGGGCTCCACGAGATTAATGTGGGCCTATGCCGCCCCAAGCTGCCCCACTGGTCGCCCTATCCCACCCCCTCCCTGACCTACCTTGCCAGTCAGGTTGGCATCTGGTCCGCCCAGAGCAGGCGAGTTGCAGCGGGACACCAGTTTGGGGCGTGAGGCTCCCCGTCGGCATGGCAACAAGGCCAGGCCCATCGAAAGGCCTCGGACCTCCCGCTGGCAGGAACATCCTGCCCATTCCTCGCCTGGAGTTCAAATCTACCTAAGATGTCATCAGCATCGTATCCAATCCCTTTTTAGTTTTAATTACACACGAGATTATAGGGAATTCATCTCAATGGATGGAAAATCCCATGAGGCCCATACCTGAATTCCAAATACAGACAATTTGTAAAATTGCCTCTTAGATCCCATCACCATCCTTTGTGGTCCATGTTAATGCCTAGCTTGAAAGTTTTAAGGATTCTAAAGGGACAAGATAATGGAGGGACGTGATAAGCTATTTCACCTTATGCAGAACCTGGCATGTTTGTGCTCTTTGTGGCTCAGCAACTTAATGAATAAACTCTCGGAGCCATTGTGGGGAAACTCGGCTCTGTGCCATCGAATCCAATACCGAGCCCCTGAGATGTGACAATGAAGTTATTCCAATTTATTTCTTGCTTTGGATGTTTAAAACTGCATCTCAGTAAGTCGCTCCTTGTACTAAAAATTGCAGTGTTACGCCAGTCATTTCCATCTTTGCAGCGGAATGGAGTTGAACAATCTCGAGTAGATTCCCATTGGATTTGAATCTGCAACACGGAATTAAATGGAAATGGGAGGCTGCTGACTCTGACTATCCATCAGCTCGAAGAAGAAGTTCTGGAACCAATTGCCAATTCCTGAAACAAATGTTCCCACAAAATCTGAAGGACCCGAAAGCCAAATAAAAGAAAGGAGAAAGAAAGATTTGCATTTATATAGCGCCTTTCGTAACCTCAGGACGTCCCAAAGCGCTTTAAAGCCAATGAAGTACTTTAGAAGTGTGGTCACTGATGTAATGTAGGAAACGCGGCGGCCAACTTACACACAGCAAGATCCCACAAACAGCAATGACCAGATAATCTGTTTTAATGATGTTGGTTGAGGGGTAAATATTGGCCAGGACATCTGGGAGAACTCCCCTGCTCTTCTTTGAATAGTGCCAAGGGGTATTTCACATCCACCTGAGAGGGCAGATCCCCGTTTAACGTCTCATCCGAAAGACGGCGCCTCCGAGAGTGCGGCACTCCCTCCGTGCTGCACTGGAGTGTCAGCCTCGATTATGTACTCAAGTTTTTTTTTGTTCATGGGATGTGGGCATCGCTGGCGAGGCCGGCATTTATTGCCCATCCCTAATTGCCCTTGAGAAGGTGGTGGTGAGCCGCCTTCTTGAACCGCTGCAGTCCGTGTGGTGAAGGTTCTCCCACAGTGCTGTTAGGAAGGGAGTTCCAGGATTTTGACCCAGCGACGATGAAGGAACGGCGATATATTTCCAAGTCGGGATGGTGTGTGACTTGGAGGGGAACGTGCGGGTGGTGTTGTTCCCATGTACCTGCTGCTCTTGTCCTTCTAGGTGGTAGAGGTCGCAGGTTTGGGAGGTGCTGTCGAAGAAGCCTTGGCGAGTTGCTGCAGTGCATCCTGTGGATGGTACACACTGCAGCCACAGTGCGCCGGTGGTGAAGGGAGTGAATGTTTAGAGTGGTCAATGGGGTGCCAATCAAACGGGCTGCTTTGTCCTGGATGGTGTCAAGCTTCTTGAGTGTTGTTGGAGCTGCACTCATCCAGGCAAGTGGAGAGTATTCCATCACACTCCTGACTTGTGCCTTGTAGATGGTGGAAAGGCTTTGAGGAGTCAGGAGGTGAGTCACTCGCCGCAGAATACCCAGCCTCTGACCTGCTCTTGTAGCCACAGTATTTATATGGCTGGTCCAGTTAAGTTTCTGGTCAATGGTGACCCCCAGGATGTTGATGGTGGGGGATTCGGCGATGGTAATGCCGTTGAATGTCAAGGGGAGGTGGTTGGATTCTCTAGTCTCTGGAATTATTCTGTAGTTAAAGAGCTCAGTTTAAATGACCTGCCCTGTAAAGGCCAGATAGTCTAAATGCTGTAAATAGGCATACCCCTGGATTAATCAGAAGCTAATTGTCATTGTCAAGGAAAGTTTCTAGATCGGCAACTCTGGCACCTTCCCTTCGGTAGAGGAGGTCAGAAGAAACCAGCAGGGAATGACTGGCTTTCTTTCTCTTTTTTCATTTGTAGGTTCCCTCTCTGTTCAGTTGTGATTATGAAAATGATATTTCAGCAAGTATGAGACAACGTTTGTAGATGTGACACTTTCAAGAGTGACTCTTCTAAGTCTGGCAGATGCACTAGACACAGGTGGCCAATCTGCCATACCATTGCTCATGAGTTAGAGGCTGCACTGAAGTGTAACGTTTGAGGTATGACAGCTAAAGTGTGACATGAATTAAGAGTGACACCTTACGGGAAGTGTGCATTTTATGCAGAAAATGTAATCTATTATAAATGTATACAGATGGGTGGAATTTCACTCTGTGATATAAGCATGGCAACACATTAACACAGCAGTATGAAATCACAGTCTGACTTTGCACCAAAGACCTTGTTAAAGTTCCTCTTTATTTGACAGGGAAAGGGTTAAAATATTATTGCTGCAGACAGACGAAAATGAGACCTTGATCAACTCCCTTCCTTCGTTAACATTTAATAACTTTTATCACTGGATATGCCTCGAAATATTCATTTTGAACTTTCAAGGACGGTTATTAAATCTTTGAAAATAGCTGGGACTGTGGGGGGATTTGAACTGAGTTTTCTTTTTCAGCAAGTGTTATTACAGGAAGCACTTTATGGACTTACTTTAAGGAATTATTCTTAGATTCATTCTGATTGTCCTTATGATCCCATCAGGAACTTGTCAAATTTCTGAGTGGACTATCTGATGTGCTACACAATAATTTCCTTCAACTGGCATTTGGCTGAATATCCCGGGTGATAGTTGTAGGGTTAATGATGCTGCATTGGAATACGATTACTCCTACTCTGTTCAACCATGGCAATCAGTGAGATTCACGTTGTAGATATTCTAACGTTAGATTGATCCTGGAGTTTTCACTGAATTTGGATGAGTAAGTCATTTCATTTCTCTCTCCTTAAAGGTTTCACCAGCAGTTATTCACCTCCCTTCAACGCAAGAGGAAGTGATAGAGCAGATGTTTTTTTGGCACTGAGAAACCCAGGTGAAGATCCAGGACACTATAATAACAACAGCTTGCATTTATACAGCACCTTTAACGTAGTAAAATGTCCCAAGGCGCTTCACAGGAGCGATTATCAAAAAAAAATTGACACCGATCCACATAAGGAGATATTAGGACAGGTGACCAAAAGCTTGGACAAAGAGGTAGGTTTTAAGGAGCATCTTAAAGGAGGAGAGAGAGGTGGAGAGGTTTAAGGAGGGAATTCCAAAGTTTAGGGCCCAGGCAGCTGAAGGCACGGCCGCCAACGGTGGAGGGATTAAAATCGGGGATAGTGGGCAAGAGACCAGAATTGGAGGAGCGCAGAGATCTCGGAGGGTTGTAGGGCTGGAGGAGGTTACAGAGATAGAGAGGGGCGAGGCCATGGAGGGATTTGAAAACAAGGATGTGAATTTTAAAATCGAGGCATTCCCACTCCGGGAGCCAATGCAGGTCAGCAAGCACAGGGGTGATGGGTGAACGGGATTTGGTGCGAGTTCAGATATCAAGATTGAAACAAGTTGGACAGAAGCAATCAATCAAGAAGAAGGATTAGGTGAAGCCAAACTTTGGTCTTAAAGGCTTGTTATCTGTAGGAGAAAATGAAGATTGATTGAGGTAAGGAGTTATAGGGTTTTGAGATTCAAGAAAATAGTGGATTAGAGTCAGGGGGCAGTTCAATTGATTTTAACAAAGGTCAGAATTTATTTCCTTTGACAACTGAAATCTCTGCAGAATGATTTGGTCAGCCAACGACATATCAGTGATGCTGTCAAACCCAACAGAGTTGTGTACCTCCTCTGCCTCCTCCTTTCCCTCCTCATCATGTCAAAGATAAAGTAGCTTCTATTGCTCCATGTTGCATTCTTTGCTCTCTGCCAATATTACCCACACTTAAAACCCGTTTGATGCCGGTCGTAATTGAATTCACAATTTGCAAATTAAATTGGCCAAGAAAATTGTATGTCATGGACAATGGGACTGACTGTGCATCCCAATTAATATACTAATTAAACACCAAGAAATGCAGCCACGTTTAATGAGGTATAATGCAAATATGAATGCCAATTCTATTTAACACTTGCCTATTATATATGCTAGAGACAATGCACGAAGCACACTAATGAGAATGTAATCTATAAATCCCAACACCAGTTTGTTCCTCTGTAATTTCAATGGACGGAAAATTGTGGCAGCAGGCCAAAGATCCTCCGTTATATTCTGGCTGCTTACAAGGCCTCGCTGACCATGTGCGGTCCAGCGAAACTTATCCCGGTGTCCGTCGCACTCCTCATCACTGGAGCTCTCCCTCACTGCTTTAACACCAACTTTGAATGGGAGAGACTAACGTCAAGTTAGAAGTGAAGTAAATCAAGCAGTTAACAAATGGAAAGAAGCATTAATGATGGGTGTTACATGTTAACATGCATCAGAACGATTTACTCCTAACAGGACGTTTAAGAGCAATGGCAAAAATGACTGCCCATTAAGCATCAAGTCACAGAACTGTTACCCTTAAGGCACAATTAGTGTTTGCGCTCTAACATACAGGGCAAATTGAACCTGCAATGATTGCGTGTGAGTATGTGCGGAGAATACTCACTCTCCGAAGGACTGTGTGCACATGGCAAGAGAATGTTATCACTTTACTGTAAAGAGTGTGCTTATTTGCACATGGGCGGGAGAAAGATGAGACCAACAGTCCTAATATTTGTGGGTTGATTGAAAGGGAGGAAGGAGGAATGGATCTCAATGGATCTGAGGGTTCTTTTTGTGTGTGTGTGTGTGTGTGTGTGTGTGTGTGCACGCACAGACGTCCAGGTGTCAGCTGTCCCAAGGATAGTATGTCCTAGATCTGCCCCACGACATTTAGGTTTCCGTAGTGTAATGGTTATCACGTTCGCCTAACACGCGGAAAGTCCCTAGTTCGAAACTGAGCGGAAACATTTTACCGTGCTGTGTAACTCTATGACGTGCTGTGTAACTCTATGACGTGCTGTGTAACTCTATGACGTGCTGTGTAACTCTATGACGTGCTGTGTAACTCTATGACGTGCTGTGTAACTCTATGACGTGCCGTATAACTCTATGACGTGCCGTGTAACTCTATGACGTGCTGTGTAACTCTATGACGTGCTGTGTAACTCTATGACGTGCTGTGTAACTCTATGACGTGCTGTGTAACTCTATGACGTGCTGTATAACTCTATGACGTGCTGTATAACTCTATGACGTGCTGTGTAACTCTATGACGTGCTGTGTAACTCTATGACGTGCTGTGTAACTCTATGACGTGCTGTGTAACTCTATGACGTGCTGTGTAACTCTATGACGTGCTGTGTAACTCTATGACGTGCTGTGTAACTCTATGACGTGCTGTGTAACTCTATGACGTGCTGTGTAACTCTATGACGTGCTGTGTAACTCTATGACGTGCTGTGTAACTCTATGACGTGCTGTATAACTCTATGACGTGCTGTATAACTCTATGACGTGCTGTATAACTCTATGACGTGCTGTGTAACTCTATGACGTGCCGTATAACTCTATGACGTGCTGTGTAACTCTATGACGTGCTGTGTAACTCTATGACGTGCTGTGTAACTCTATGACGTGCCGTATAACTCTATGACGTGCTGTATAACTCTATGACGTGCTGTGTAACTCTATGACGTGCTGTGTAACTCTATGACGTGCTGTGTAACTCTATGACGTGCCGTATAACTCTATGACGTGCCGTATAACTCTATGACGTGCTGTGTAACTCTATGACGTGCTGTGTAACTCTATGACGTGCTGTGTAACTCTATGACGTGCTGTATAACTCTATGACGTGCTGTGTAACTCTATGACGTGCTGTGTAACTCTATGACGTGCTGTGTAACTCTATGACGTGCTGTGTAACTCTATGACGTGCTGTGTAACTCTATGACGTGCTGTGTAACTCTATGACGTGCCGTATAACTCTATGACGTGCTGTGTAACTCTATGACGTGCTGTGTAACTCTATGACGTGCTGTGTAACTCTATGACGTGCTGTGTAACTCTATGACGTGCCGTATAACTCTATGACGTGCTGTGTAACTCTATGACGTGCTGTGTAACTCTATGACGTGCTGTGTAACTCTATGACGTGCTGTGTAACTCTATGACGTGCCGTATAACTCTATGACGTGCTGTATAACTCTAGGACTCTATCGGACCAAATGCTGGAATATGGGATTAGAGTAGACAGGGCTTGATGGCCGGCACGGACACGATGGGCCGAAGGGCCTCTATCCGTGCTGTATAACTCTCTCTATGACATCAGGTAACTAAATGAGGAGAGCAGTTAGGGGGTAGAATATTGAACAATTGTCACACCCACAGAGGAGCAGTAAGATTTTGAACTGCATTGAATGTTGTCTGTTAGTCTGTGCAGTTCATACTTACAGTCCAACCTCTCTGTCTTGATATCAACATAACTGTCTATAGGGAGATTGGAATGAACATATAATAATCATTTGTTTATAAACTAGTCTGTTGGACCCATGCACAGAGATCTTCCAGGAAGAACTTAAATTCTTGGATAAACTAACTAAAGGCGGTACTGATGGGGTGCTACACTGTCGGATGAGACGTTAAACCGAGGACCCATCTGCCCTTTCAGGTGGGCGTAAAAGATCCCACGGCCACTATTTCGAAGAAAAGCAGGGGGAGTTCTCCCCGGTGTCCTGACCAATATTTATCCCTCAACCAACGTCACTCAAACATATTATCTGGACATTTATCACATCGCTGTTTGTGGGAGCTTGCTGTGCGCAAATTGGCTGCCGTATTTCCTACATTACAACAGTGACTAAACTTCAAAAGTATTGCAGTGGCTATAAAGCATTTTGGGACGTCCTGAGGTTGTGAAAGGCGCTATATAAATGCAAGTCTTCCTTTCTTTCTTTTAAAGCTCTGCTGCATTTGATCTCTCTGCAATGTGTTTTTTGGACCGTTTTGGGAATAATTAAGGGCCAATTTCAGTTAATGGCTTTTTCAATGTGCAGAAGTGATTTTAATCAAATACAATTGAGGAATTGGGCAGCTCCAAAAACAACAAGAAGCCTTGAACCTGTAAATAGTTACATCTATGCGGTGAAGGTGAACCTTTATTTGTACTTATTCCACTCAACCTGACCATAGTTATCTTAATTTAAGAGTAACTGTACAGGAAGAATTTTTAAATGGGTGAAGACAATGGCCTAGAAATTGGGGAGTGCCCATTTTTTGAGGGTTTGGGGGGTGCACAGGTTAATACCCTGTGCATACCCTGCGCCAGAATGGAGAGGTCCGAGGATAGTGGGCCTTGGACCTCATTAACATGAAGCCGGTGTGGGTAAGTGGACCCCTCCGGTGAAGATCAGAGAAAGATCGCCCGCTTCTAAAACGGGCGCTATGTAGCCCAATTTCTAGGCCCATGAGTTTTATGATCAATGACAGAGGAATCTGCAGACTCGTGCAAGTAACGTTTGATGCCTAACAGAAAGAAGGCAGCAAAATACCCATCCTTCACGCCTGGGCAGGACCCTGACATTGCTGCACTGCCCTGTTCATTTTATTTTCGCTTTGAAATGAAGCAAAGGTTGAGCTTTAATCAGAAGATCTTTTCAATATGTGTCGATCAAGAGAATTTAAAGTTACTACCCTTGGGTGCTGGATTGTGTGGTTGAAATACCAATGCAGATTTAATGCATTCAGACTCCAGCACTCTGCTTTGACCCGTTTAATACAAGGAATAGGTTCTGCATTCCAAATGACTTCCCCCTCCCCCTCCCCTGAAATAAATATGTTTTGGAGCACCTGATCTTTTTCACTGAGCAATTTATCTGATTGCTCGTTAGCATGCAAATGTCTTCCATTTTTTACAAAGCTTGATATTCAAATAGAATTTCAGAATGAATCTATTAATGGACAACGTGAGGCACTGCCAGCTTACTGTCTACTATTTAGACTAAATACAATTTGAAATTTAACATTATGCATGTAACTTCTGTTCCATTCGAAAGCAAGCACATTTTTACCATTGTTTCCCTTGTACATGACAGAATTATTATTATATCAATTTTCATTACCATTAATATCAATTATGCAAAACCTTAACCTTCAGCCCAGAGAGATTTAGATACTGTATTATAAATATTTGATTTTTTGGTTTCTGTGCATACTTTCGCAGGGTAGACCACTGTCTAACCTTCCCCACGGTCTTTTACGTTAACTCTCATGTTTAATGGGATGACGCCACCTTTGAAGGTGGAAGGCAGATGCATTTAATACAAAATGTGACCTCAACAGATGCTGAAAGTCGAAGTAAATTAGTACAAAGGGACATTTAAACTCGTTTCACCCTCTGCTGCAAGCAGGCAAGTTTTTTTATATATGTAAAAAAGGGGAGTCAGACAAATATACCATTGCAACTATTTACACTCACCTAAGGAAACAATGGAGTGAACTTGGCTCAGTTAGCGTTCTCGCCTCTGAGACAGAAAGTTGTGGATTCAAGGCCCACTCCAGGACTCGAGTCCCTAATCTAGCCCAATACATAAGTCCAGTACTGAGGGAGTGCTGCAATGTCAGAGGTGCCGCCTTTTCAATGAGATGTTGTAGTGAGGCTCTCTCTGCCTGTTCAGGTGGATGTAAAAGATCCCATTGCACTGGGAGTTCTTCCAGTCTCTTGGTCAACATGTATCCCTCAACCAACACCATTAGAGCAGATTAACAGGTCATTCATCTCCGAGCTGTTTGTGGGATCTTGCTGTGCGCATATTTGTGTTTACCTGCATTACAACAGTGAGCACCCTTCAAAAGTAATTTATTGGCCGTGAAGCACTTTGGGACATTATGATGACGTGAAATATGCAAATTTGATAATTTTTCCATGCTCATCTGTTTACAAATAACCAGGCTGCTTTGCACAATGAGAGATGGATAATTGGTACCCGACCTTTAACGCTAAAAGGGAACAGTCCTCAGTAAAAATCGGGAGAGATGTAAAACTCGATTCGCTATCACCCGTTTTACACTATTGGGCAAAGTCAAAATTAGCCCCGGGAATGTGTGTGGAAAAATAACAAAGACTTAAGATGAAAAATGTACAGGACAAGCAGCAGTCGCATTCCACAAAGTATCTTATCAGCATTTGCTTCCAGTGAGAAATCTTGTCCTTAATAGAATGAGAGTTCGACAATAGATCAAGAAAATTAACGTTCTTAAAACCATAAAAAAATTACATGAATCAGACACTTTTGTTTAATGGGAGTCAGTGCAGCCAATTCCCCCTACACTTCCGATAAAGTGATAACTTGGTCTGGCTACAAATAGAGCTGCAAATTGCATTATCATATCATTTGCATGTGGCACGGGTACCAATCAATTCCACCATAGCCCAGCTGGTACGGATATTATGCTGTTGCACATTAACAAGAATAATGACAACAACTTGCATTTATATAGTGCCTTTAACATTGAAAAGATGTCCCAAGGCTGAGGAGGGGGCCAAGGATAGATCCTTGGAGGCTTCTCGAGTTAACGGCGCTGAGGCAGGAAGAGAAACCTTTGTTGGAGGTGCTCTGGCAATGATCGAATTGCTAAGGGTGGCAACAGGCGAGGGTGAATTGGATGATGGAGGAGAGGCATTGGAGGAATATGGTATGGTCCACAGTGTCAAAGGCTGCAGAGAGACTGAGGAGGATGAGGAAATGATAATACATCATGGACGCAATCACAAATGATATTTGTGAAGGGTATGCTGATGGGGTGAGATGAAGTAGGGAGGGAGGAGGCTCGTGTGGAGCATAATCACCAGCACAGACCAGTTGGGCTGAATGGCCTGTTTCTGTGCTGTAATTCTATGTAATATAATTTGTGACTTTAGGGCTGTTTTTGTGCTCTGGCATCAGTAACAACAACTGGCATTTATATACCGTCTATAAGGCAATAAAACATCCCAAAGCGCTTCACAGGAGCGTTAACAGACAAAATTTGACACCGAGCTACATAAGGAGATATTAGGACAGGTGACCAAAAGCTTGGTCAAAAAGGTTGGTTTTAAGGAGCACTTTAAAGGAAGAGAGAGAGAGAGACGGAGAGGGAATTCCAGAGCTTAGGGCCTAGGCAGCTGAAGGCATGGCCGCCAATGGCGGACCGATTAAAATCAGGGATGCGCAGGAGGCCAGAATTGGAGAAGCGCAGAGATCTCAGAGGGTTGGAGGAGGTTACAGAGATAGGGAGGGGCGAGGCCATGGAGGGAGTTGAAAGCAAGGATGAGAATTTTTAAATCGAGGCGTTCCCGGATCGGGAGCAGGGCAGAAGCCTGATTGGAAAGATTCAAACAGGGAATTGTGGGAAAGGTGGGCACAGATTTGGGAGGCAACAACATGATCAAGGACTTTGGAGAGGAGAGGGAGACTGAAGATGAGACTATAGTTTGCAAGGACACTTGAGGGTAGGTTTTTTGAGGACGAACAGTACCTAAGGAGAGGGAACCGTTTACGATGCCAAATAGCTTGGGGGCCAGAAAGGGAAGTTGGGTGGTCAGCAATTTAATGGGAATGGAATCAAGGGAGAAGGAGGTGGGTCTCATGAACAAGGGAAGTTCAGAGAGGGCATGATGGGAGATGGGAGAGAAACTAGAGAGAGATGTGGGTTTAAGACTAGGGCAGAGAGGAAAGATCCTTGGATGAGGTTTGGCCTGAGGGGGAGAAGCAGCAGGAGGCAGATGAACAGACGGTCTCAATCTTAGTGACAAAGAAGTCCTTGAGCTCCTCTCATCGGTTGTTGGAGGTGAAGGTGGAGGGGGCAGGGGAGAGGGGTTTAAGGAGATACTTAGTATTGGAGAAAAGAAGCCAGGGGTCATCTTTGCTGTCCAGGATGATCTTGGAGTAGTGGGTTGTGAAATAAATAAAATGAGAACAATGCTATATAGTGAGAATGAATGGATTATTCCCACTTCCACATTTTCAAATGGAACATATTACTGGAATATTTGACAGATGAAATCTTACTTCTTTACTTTTAAAATGGTATGAAACTATTTTTATAAACTACATTGGGTGTTTGATGTTAAGCACTGTTGTTTATAGTGTCTTCTCATAGATTAACTGGTACTAAAGTCTTGTTGCAGAAAGAAAAAGATTTTGCATTTATATAGCACCTTATCACATGTCAAAATGCATTATACACAGTGATTTACTCAATGATTGAAAATGAATGGCTAGAAAATCCGCCGCACTGACCTCTGCCCCTAATTTGCCGATCTGCGCTCTAGTCAATTGGGAATTTGCGTCTGAAGCAGTCTCGCAAAATGTATCTGCTGAGGTGCTGACCTAAAATAGCCTCAGTGGAGATTTACCTTGGCAAACAAAAGTTTCCCCAGATTCTGTTGCGTTTTGCAGTTTTCACCGTGATTTTCTGTCTGATGTATCATTGTGATCATAGAATCACAGAATGATATAGCACAGGAGGAGGCCATTCGGCCCATCGTGCCTGTGCCAGCTCTTTAAAAGAGCTATCCAATTAGTCCCACTCTCCATAGCCCTGCAAATTTTTCCCCTTCAAGTATTTTTCCAATTCCCTTTTGAAAGTTATTATTGAATCTGCTTCCACCGCCCTTTCAAGCAACGCATTCCAGATCAGAACAACTCGCTGCGTAAAACAATTTCCCCTCATCTCGCCTCTGGTCCTTGTACCACCTCCCACCCTACTTCATCTAATGCTATTTTTTAAAATTCATTCATGGGATGTGGGCGTCGCTGGCGAGACCAGAGTTTATTGCCCATCCCTAATAATCTGCATACCCTTCTATTCCTTTCTCCCTGATGTATTTATCTAGCTTCCCCTTAAATGCATCTATGGCAGTCGCCTCAACTACTCCTTGTGGTAGCAAATTCCACATTCTAAACAATCTCTGGGTAAAGAAGTTTCTCCTGGATTCCCTATTGGATTTATTAGTGACTATCTTATATTTGTGTCCTCTAGTTTTGGGATTAATATCTGCAGTACACCATCAGGAATTGGATGCATGGTTCTACCCAGAAAATCAATTCACCTCTTATTACACTGCCAGAGAGTCAGATGCATACCCACCATGACAGTAATGGGAACTGGGGCAAGGCACTAAATTGATACTGAGAAGGTACAAATGAAAAAGACGTGCTTTTCAAAGACAGTCTGCAACACCAACACCTGTCATAATAAAGATAAAAAGATCAACTGAAAATGCAGGGAATCTGAAATAGAAACTGATCTCTCAGCATCTGCAAGAGAAATGAGTTAATGTTTCAGGTGGGATTACATCGAAGGTTCGGATGCAATGTCACTTGAAAATATGAACCTTCCTCCCCTTCATCCATCTTTCAGATCAACATTCCTCCTGATCTTTGAGAGAAACATATCTTCATTGACAAAAAATGGTCACTGACCTTTTGTGCATTTTCACCATGTTCTGTTGGCAAAGGAGTAAAATTTAGAAGGAAAAGGAAAACAGTTTTTAAGCAGCTAAAATCTGTTGGAGCCTTAATTGGGCCTAAGTTAGATTTTTCCAAGCGTATGTGAATCCCCTCAGTTCAGATTTGATACTTATCACTCACTGCTAGTTTAAAAAAAATTCATTCATGGGATGTGGGCATCGCTGGCAAAGCCGGCATTTATTGCCCATCCCTAATTGCCCTTGAGAAGGTGGTGGTGAGCCGCCTTCTTGAACCGCTGCAGTCCGTGTGGTGACGGTTCTCCCACAGTGCTGTTAGGGAGGGAGTTCCAGGATTTTGACCCAGCGACGATGAAGGAACGGCGATATATTTCCAAGTCGGGATGGTGTGTGCCTTGGAGGGGAACGTGCAGGTGGTGGTGTTCCCATGTGCCTGCTGCCCTTGTCCTTCATTTTGACCCAGTGACAATGAAGCTTTGCTTTCAATGAAAACTGAAAGAATCTTGAATGAAAGAATGTGTCTGCGTGTGAATTGTGTCAATCTTCTCTGACTCGGGAATCATAGAAGTTTGTGGCTGATGTTTAATAAATTGGAAGACAAATACAAATGCAAACTTAATTGTATTTGTTAAGCACTCTGACATCAAGAGAATTACTTTGATCTGATGATAGTTCATCTTGTTAATACTTACTCAAGATATTAAAAACTCCCCATTGCTATTTATACAGTGGCAGCAGACAATTAACATGCAGCTAAAAACAAAACAAATAAAAAAACCTAACTTTTACCTGAAAATACAATGGGAAAACATTGAGTAATCGTAAATATTCATTAAATGTGCGTATTACATTAGTATATTTTCTAACTAGGATGCAAGGATTCCCCTGACAACAATCAGAAACACTTCTGTGACAGTCACCATGCAAATCATTAATGGCACAACAAGAAAATGTGCCGTGAACATTGTCTTTTTTCTTCACTTAGCATTATTATATTTTAATTAATGGGCTTCAGGATAATTTAATAATGTTAAACTCCAAGGTGTCAGTTCACAACTTCCTCAGTCGTGTCAGCCATGGTTCAGTGGGTCACACTCGCAGCTCTGAGTCACAAGGTCATGGGTTCAAGTCACACTCCAGAGACTTGAGTGCACAATCTAGGCTGACACTCCAGTGCCAGCTCCGAGGGAGTGCTGCACTGTCGGAGGTGCCGTCTTTTGGATGAGACTTTAAACTGCCTGCCCTCTCAGGTGGATGTAAAAGGTTCCATGACTCTATTCGAAGAAGAGCAGGGGAGTTCTCCCTGGTGTCCTGGCCAACATTTGTCCCTCAACCAACATCACAAAAACAGATTATTTGGTCATTATCTCATCGCTGTTTGTGGGAGCTTGCTGTGCACAAATTGGCTGCTACGTTTCCTACATTACAACAGTGACTTCAAAAGTACTTCATTGGCTGTAAAGCGCTTTGGGATGTCTTGAGGTCATGAAAGGCGCTAGATAATGCAAGTCTCTTCTTTTACTAACTTACCGCAGCCACCTTTTAAAACTTTTTTATTTTTTTCCATGTATAGTTCCCACAAATCTTCAGGAGGAATGGACAGGAAGAATTTTCCTTGTGTTTCAATGTGATGGTGTGTCACAGTCACATCCCCCAAAAAAGAACATATTTTGATTGTGACACAAACCTTTTCCCCTTCCCACTCCTCCCTCGGGTGAATTTTCTACTTACGAAGATGAAGGCGTTTATACTGAGGACTGCCAGCATTTTTCTAATTCCTAATCAATGGCAGGATCGAGCTTCCTCTGGTAAGGCAATGGTCTGGAGGTTAAAGTTGCCTCTACATTTCCCCACTAGTATGCCCGAACAGAAAAGCATGTTATGTTGGGCCAGAATTTGCTGCCAAAATAACAGCAAGTTTAATGTCACTCGACGTTATTAATGTGTAAATCCATCCAGCAACTTGTGGCGAGGAATCGATACCCCATAAATTGCGAATCGCCACACGTTGGACGATTCGCCTCGCTCCGCCATTAGCCTCGTGAAAACGGCAACTCGCCCTCAGCCTCCCCGTGAGTTTCCTGAAATTGCTGCATTTGCACATTAACTGACAATTAAACTCGCCGCAGAAAGTTAGGGCTAGTATTTAACAGCGCAAGTAACTTACCAATAACGAGATCTAGGTTCCTGCAATGCCACTCAACCACTGCAGCCCAGAAAGGGAATAATTGAAACTGTAGAGTCTCATTGCAACAGGTAGTAAATTGTTCTTGGAGATTTTTTAAATTTTAACATTTTTTTCTTACTTTTCCCTTCTGTCTTTTTTTCTCTCTCTGTATCCAATCTTTCTTTCCCGCCCTTTATTTCTCTTTCTGAACCTGATTTGAATCTAATTCACTCAATTTCCTTTTCCATAGTTCCTCTGTTTCTTTTTCAATCCTTAAATCTCATTGGTTAAGAAGATAGACCATTGGTCCCGTTGTTCACCAAGGTCTCAGATACCCCGTTATCAGCAACTTGCAGTGCAAAACATTTTCGAGCTGAAGGGTGAGGTGGAAAATGTCTAACTAATGGGGCACGCTGCGAGATCCCCCACTCCAGCAAATTCTGGGCCAAAATCTCATTTTTACTTCCAACACCAGCTGTCCTCACGGACTTAGCTGGGCCGAGTCGGTAACATTCATCCATTTGAGTCACTAAGTTGTGGTCTGGGGCCCTACAATGGACTTGAGCACATAATGTAAGCTATCACTTCAGTGCAGCACAAAGGGAGTGCTGCATTGCTGGAGGTGCCATCTTTCATCTGATGAACAGAGGCCCAGAATGGGGTAGCATTATCGTGCTTGTATTGACTTCCTTTTGCAGCTAAGAGCTGGAGCCAGTCGCCTGTCATCTTAACGAACACCACTCAATGCACATGTTAGAAATTTAGTTGGTCAATCTTCTTTGTAATGTTTGTTTAATAACAATATATATTCAAGCTCTTATGACAATATGTGGTTGTATGAAATATTTTGCATTTCCAAAGGTTCCCTTTTATAATTGCTCAAGTGTCTTGAACACAGAGATATATGTGGGCTTTCATCTCTTCAGAATAACTCCTTTCCTTCATCCTGTTCTCTCCATTTTCTCTCCCTTCGCACCATCTTATTTTTTTTGTAGCATCTGAGAAGCATTTTCGGGAAATACAAGTGAAAATTTGCACCCAGAACAGGCCGTTGCCTATCTGTCATTTTTCATAATCATCAAGCAAATAGAAGATGTAAAATATATTATTTTCCACACCGAAGAGGAAAGGCAATAAACTGATTTGAAAAAAAAATCAGCCTCCTGGTTTTCTTTTTCATTGAAATCCTTAATTCAGCAGACACCGAATGAAAAGGGAATGATAATATAGCGTGAATACTTTCTCTTGTGCAATAGCATGGAACTGGAGAAAGTTGAATGAACACATCTTGAATTTACCAATTGTAGAGAACACATTTAAAGGTTAATGTCTGGCTTGTGATTTAACCATCTGTGGGCTGCAGAAATAATTGACTTTTAGCTTCTTTCTTTTCCAATTTCTATGATCCGTCAGGATGAGGAATGTCACTGCAAAGGAGCAAAACATTTTTTCATTTGTTCTACCATGTGTCAGCATCGAGCATTCTCAGGCCGCACAATGCCTGGGTCGGACAGAAGTTAAGAGTTCATCCACAAAGCAATGCACCATGACCCTCAACCTCTACATTTTGAAGTGTAGTCACTGTTGGAATGTATGTAATTTTTTGTTGTTTTTACATGCAAAAATAAAATAGAAATTGAATAAATCCTTCAAATTCTGGTGATTAAATGCCTTAGTTTTATATTGGGATCTCCGTCATATGGAATTTCAAATGTTTTCTGGAATTTTTCACAGGAATTCCCTACATAAACCTCTCTACCTCTCTCTCTTCCTTTAAGACGTTCCTTAAAACCTACCTCTTTGACCAAGCTTTTGGACACCTGTCCTAATATCTCCTTATAGAAAGGAGGCCATTCAGCCCATCAAGTCTGTGCCGGCTCTATGCAAGAGCAATCCAGTTAGTCCCACTCCTCCGCCCTATCCCCGTAGCCCTGCAATTTTTTTCCTTTCAAGTACTTATCCAGTTCCCTTTTGAAGGCCATGATTGAATCTGCCTCCACCACACCCCCTGGCAGTGCATTCCAGATCCTAACCACTCGCTGCGTAAAAATGTTTTTCCTCATATCACCTTTGGTTCTTTTGCCAATCACCTTAAATCTATGTCCTCTGGTTCTTGTCCCTTCCGCTAATGGGAACAGTTTCTCTCTATCTACTCTGTCTAGATCCTTCATGATTTTGAATACCTCTATCAAATCCCCTCTCAACCTTCTTTGTTCCAAGGAGAACAACCCCAGCTTCTCCAGTCTATCCATGTAACTGAAGTCCCTCATCCCTGGAATCATTCTAGTAAATCTCTTCTGCACCCTCTCTAAGGCCTTCACATTTTTCCTGAAGTGAGATGCCCTGAACTGGACACAATACTCCAGTTGTGGCCGAACCAATGTTTTATAAAGGTTCATCATAACTTCCTTGCTTTGATACCCTATGCCTCTATTTATAAAGCCCAGGATCCCGTATGCTTTTTTAACCACTTTCTCAACCTGCTCTGCCACCTTCAACGATTTGTGCACATATACCCCCAGATCTCTCTGTTCCTGCACCCCTTTTAGAATTGTACCCTTTAGTTTATATTGCCTCGCCTCATTCGTCCTACCGAATGTATCACCTCACATTTTTCTGCGTTAAATTTCATCTGCCACGTGTCCGCCCATGCCACCAGCCTGTCTATATCCTCTTGAAGTCTATCACTATCCTCCTCACTGTTTACTACCCTTCCAAGTTTTGTGTCATCTGCAAATTTCAAAATTGTGCCCTGTACAACCAAGTCTAAGTCATTAATATATATCAAAAAAGCAGTGGTCCCAGCACCAACCCCTGGGGAACATCACTGGACACCTCCCTCCAGTCCGAAAAACAACTGATCACCACTGTACTCACCTCCTGTTACTGAGACAATTTTATATCCATGCTACTACTGCCCCTTTTATTCCAAGCCTACCATGTGGCACTTTATCAAACGCCTTTTAAAAGTCCATATACACCACATCAACTGCATTGCCCTCATCAACCCTCTCTGTTACCTCATCAAAAAACTCTATCAAGTTAGTTAAACACGAGTTGCCTTTAACAAATCCGTGCTGGCTTTCCCTAATCAATCCACACTTGTTCAAGTGACTGTTAATTCTGTCCCGGATTATCGTTTCTAAAAGTTTCCCCACCACTGCGGTTAAACTGACCGGCCTGTAGTTGCTGGGTTTATGTGGCTCGGTGTCAAATTTGGTTTGATAGTCGCTCCTGTGAATTGCATTGGGATGTGTTACTACGTTAAAGGCGCTATATAAATGCAAATTGTTGTTGTTGTTTGACAAAGCCTCGCACAAGAACATGTTTAATTAATGCTTCTCCGTGTTCACACTGTGCCAGTCTTCTTTCATGTGCCAAGGATGCACGGCCTAAATTTGGGGCCTCCTGATCGTGAACCAATTTCCATTGTCCATTAAGTGGGTGCCCTCCATTATGTCTAACGGGGCTTCCTCCGCTTTGTATGCCTAAAGGGTTAATTTAGGACAATGTATCTTAAAGGATTAATAAATGGAATAATACAAAAGAAATACATTTTAAAAATGTGCATGTTAATATAAAATAAGATATTCCTACTTTTATCGCCTCTATAATTCATTATTGCATGTACTTTAATCATACTGTCCATTATGTTGTCTTAAATGATTTGCTTTCCCAGAATTATCAGGATTAAACCTTCACAACAGAGAAGAATTGTGTTAAGATAACAATCAGGACTACACTTTCAATAGAGATCAGTACAGAAAAATGTTGTTCTTTTTTTTAGTTAACCAGGCATAAAAGTGACGGTAAATGAAAAGGAAACAATAACAGGGTTTGACTCCTTTACGAGAACTATAAAAAGCTCTTGAGATGAAGCACTTTGCAATGTAATCACTCTGAAATGAGCCACTTATCATACTGACTGCTGCTCTAACTATTGTGGAAATTGCGGTTATTTTTTTTCGATTTCAGTGGGGGAGCTGCGTGCATTGCTGCACCCGGACGGCCAGGCTCTCGGGTTGCTGAATCGCAGAAGATATCTTTCCGTTTCCACCCCCCCCGCCCCACCCCGTCACCCCCTTTAAAGCTGAACCTCATATTACCTGCTTCACACCAATCAGAAGTAGTCCCAGCCTTCCTTCCCCTTTAGGTTCAGTGTCATGTTGCGACACAGAATTCAACTTAACAGATTGGGGAGGAGCAAGGGATGTGAGTTTAAACTATGGAAGAGTAGGATTGGACTGAGTGTTGGGCGTTCTTCTTTTCCCAGAGAGTAGCGAGCCTCTGGAATGTGTTACCGGCTGGTGTGGTGGGTGCCGACTCTCTGCCTTCAATGAGGGAGCTGGACCGGATCCTGACTGGGACAGAGATCACATCATATGGAAGGTCAGTGTCTATACTCGGTCCGTGTGATCTCCTGGATTGGTTTCAATCGCCTGAGGTGGGGGGGGGGGGGTCGGAGAGGAATTTTCCAGTGTATTTTTTACCTTATTGGTCCTGGGTTTATTTTCTCCTTTTTTGGCTCTCCCAGAAGGTTAAGTGGCTACTGGAAGAGGGGGGAGGGGGAATGAAGAAGGGAAGAAGTGTCCAGTCACAATGCTCCAGCCATCATGGGGGTGTGGGACAGGTTTGATGGACCAACTGGTTTTTTCCTCCCAACAATTTTGTACATACTCGCTTTCGTAACCATTGTTGAGATGCACACCATTATTTTATTGAGTAGCAGATTTTGCTACTGTTTATTTTGCTTGTGTACAATTGAGATATTTTGCTGCTGACTATGATTCCATTCACCACAAGTAGGTTTTAAAGTCTCCAATTTCTCTCCAAGCTCCTTTCGAGTAAGATTTTATTTATATGGGAATCCCTTCACTAGAACAGAAAAGGTTAAGAGGAGCTCTGATCGAGGTGTTCAAAATTGCGATGGGTTTTGATGAGGTAAATCAGAAAAACTATTTCTATGGCCGATCGTTAGAGGGAATAAATTGAAGGTCATCATCAAAAGGATGAGAGAGAGAATAGGAGAATGTTGTTGTTACACAGAGGGCTATTAGAACATAAGAAATAGGAGCAGGAGTGGACCGTCCGGCCCCTCGAGCCTGCTCCGCCATTCAACAAGATCATGGCTGATCTTCTACCTCAACGCCATTTTCCTGCACTATCCCCATAATCCCTTGATGCCTTTAATATCTAGAAATCTATCGATCTCTGTTTTGAATGTACTCAATGACTGAGCCTCCACAGCCCTCTGGGGTAGAGAATTCCAAAGATTCACCACCCTCTGAGTGAAGAAATTTCTCCTCATCTCAGTCCTAAATGGCCTGCGCCTTATTCTGAGACTGTGACCCCTGGTTCTAGACTCCCCAGCCAGGGGAAACATCCTCCCTGCATCTACCCTGTCGAGCCCTGTAAGAATTTTGTATGTTTCAATGAGATTTTTGTATGTTTCAATGAGATTTTTGTATGTTTCAATGAGAATATTAGGACATGGAATGTTCCACCGGAAATAGTGATGGAAGCAGAATCCTAAATCCACGACCATCAACTCCAAGTTCCCCTCCAAGTCACACACCATCCCAACTGGAAATATATCGACCGTTCCTTCATTGTCACTGGGTCAAAATCCTGGAACTTCCTTCCTAAAAGCACTGTGGGAGAACCTTCACCACACGGACTGCAGCGGTTCAAGAAGACGGCTCACCACCACCTTCTCAAGGGGCAACTAAGGATGGGCAATAAATGCCGGCCTTGCCAACGATGCCCACATCCTCAGAATGAATTTTTTAAAAATCCATAGAAGCTTTTTAAAGTGGAAAATGAATAAATATTGGAGAAAGAGACAATTCAAAGGGCATTGGGAAGGAGCAAGGGTCTAGCAACTGGTCTGCTATTTCAGAGATCTGGCATAGGCATGATTGGTTGAATGGCCTCCTTCTGTGCTATAAAATTCTACTTTGCGTCTTATCATCCCACTGAAAATGTCTCAAAGTGCTGCACACAGCAAATTGCTTTTGAAGTAGAGTGAGTGACAGCGCACAATATGAAATGACTGCTATTGTCATTGTCTTGTCAATTTTAAAATGCTCATGGCTATTGATGGCAAAGTACATTATATAATTTCAAAAAGGGAGAGATCTCTCAGGATTTATGCATATCAGATCCATTTTATTGCTGGGAGCTTTAGGTTTAATAAGCAAGTATCTGTGAGACAAGTTAAATGGGGGTTTAGAGTTTTATTTTAGTTCACACCAGTTCCCCTCTACAAGGGAAGTGACCTTTTAGCTCTGGATGTTCACCTGAGCAATTGTTAAGGTCCATCAGTCAGCCAGGTCCAAAATAGTTTCTGAAGTCAGTGATGCTTTGTTTAGGAAATCTCGTCGTGTTCTAGAGCTGAATTCTCCTCTTCACAGAGGTATCATGGCAGAGCAGGCCTTCCAATCACTGCTCCAACACCACCATAATCCCACCCTGTTTTCCTGGGTCAGGGGTGATCTGTTAAGCAGGGTAGGAGCCCTGCCCCACCAAAAGGGAGATCACCAATCCTGGCATTGCTGCAGCTTGACCAGACGAGATGGCCAAGGATTTAAAGGGGTCAGAAGACCCAGGCTTAAAAAGGTGAGTGAATTAGGGCATTGAGGCGGAAAAGGAGGCTTAAAGTAGGCCTCCTTCCTCCATTAAATTAATTTTAGGGCCTTAGCACCACTACCCCGGGCCTACAGCCACCTTTCTTCAGATGGTCCCTGAAAGCTGCAGTAAGAGTAGGGGTAGGCAGGAAAGTGGGGGTGGGAACCATGCCCTCCCATCCCCCAGCTGGCATTTCCATCCAATGGGTAGGGAAGGGCAGCCAGCAGAAATCCCAGTAAGGGCAGAAGGAGGGAAATTGAACTCAGAGCAGGAATGCAGTGATCGGCCTCTCAGCCCAAATTTGCCCTCTTTTCCACGTAGATGTGAAGGACGGTCCAGCCCCTAATGTCACCGTAGAGACACCTAAAGAGATAGTCTTTGCTATTGCTGCCTCTCCTTATGTCTTGGGTTCCACTGACTGTGGAAAATGTGAGAGGGGACACGTTCATCCTGTCAAAGTGTGGATGGAATGGGCTCCAATCAATATCGCCTTGTGTATGTGCCAACTTTCCAAAAACCACCCACAGTTCTTACATCCTTGACAATTCTGGAGCAGGCAAAAGGGATGTGAAGGAAGAATTGGCTTGGGGTTGGTTGCTAGGTAAGACATCAAGTTACAGATCCCTGTAATTAATAATACTCTCTCTTTGTCAGTTGACAGAGCCTATGTCTCATGATCTCAATGCCAAATCCTCAAAAACTGAGCACGAGAGAGGTAATGGGGCTCAGACTTTCAAAGCAGTATTCTGAAGGAAAGGATGGAGATTGACTCAATGTGATAGAGGGACCAGGGCACAGCACATATAAATAGTTGGGGGAGGGACCTTAAGTGAAATTTCTGGACAATTATGAACAAGCTTCATTGTCTCTTTCCAGGTGATTGTGCCTCTGTTGCCTGGCGCTAGATTGTCCATCTCCACTCTTTCCTTCAAAGTGCACTGCAAACATTGGATGCAGGAGTTTGGAATTGAAAGCAAAGGGCTCAATTATTGGCCAAGCACCAAACGCAAGCTGCAACTTACGGAGGGAAGGCACGAGTCTGAGAGATATATTATTTTCGATGGCTTTGATTTTTGATTTTACTTGATGAAATTTCCAGTATTTGGAGTTGACTTTTAGATACACATAAATACTTGATGATGTGCGATCTGTTTGATCGGACAGTGATGGCGACAAAATGGATGTGTTGACAAGCAACTGAGAAAATCTCTTTGATTTCTAATAGTGATTTATTACATTGATTTTTAAAGAACATCAACAAACATAACATTAGGAGGAGCTGTGACATCAGTTAAAGCTTATTGATGCAAACTGTAGGACACTGGTTTGAATTGTTACATTCTGTATATTTTTAACCACAATAAAATCTCAGATATGATGTAACATCCACATTTTTTCACAATGATTTTCATATGGTGCAGAATGTGACGGACGAATGTGGTGAGTTTCGTGGTAATTTGGTAAAGAAAATTTCAATGGGCAGAATTTATCTTCAGCTACAGTTAGTTCAGGGATATTATAAAGGTGTGACTAGTCCACACACATTGCACATAGCTTGATTTCCACCTCTCTCAGTGTAGACCATCTGCTGCTTTTTTTCTCCTCCTCTTCCTCCTCCTTCAGTCCAGACTCTGTGGAATTAATCTTCAACTTATCGCTGGAACGTAAAGCTAGCGTCGCTGGGTCGAAATCCTGGAACCCCCTTCCTAACAGCACTGTGGGAGAACCTTCACCACACGGACTGCAGCGGTTCAAGAAGGCGGCTCACCACCACCTTCCCAAGGGCAATTAGGGATGGGCAATAAATGCCGGCCTCGCCAGCAACGCCCACGTGCCACGAACGAATAAAAAAAAATCAAAGGAAAGGGAGATCGGGCAATTCCATATTCAGGCACCTGACCTGCTCTGCTGGTTGTCCTCTCCAATGGTAAGTTGAGACTGACCCCTTGTGCCTCCACTAACTCCTCCTCTCAGTAAGCCTCATGCTTAATTATCTTCCCACTATTTGGTGGTTTATAACATGCTCCCAGTACTGTAACTGATTCCTTATTATTTCTTTACTCAACTCAGACAGACTTCATCTGAGCATTAATTAAAAATGTCTCTTTCTGAAGCTGTCGTCGTGTCCTGAATTAATGTGCCTCTCTCCTCCCTTTTCCCTTCTCTGTCACTCCTGAAAATGTTATAACTTAGATCGCAGTCTCGCCTCAGCCAAAACCAAAGAGGGAATTTTAACTCCCCCTGGTGGGTGGGAAAGGAGTGGGTGGGAAAGGAGTGGGGGGGGGGGAAGGAGTGGGGGGGGAAAGGAGTGGGGGGGGAAAGGAGTGGGGGGGAAAGGAGTGGGGGGGAAAGGAGTGGGGGGGGAAAGGAGTGGGGGGGAAGGAGTGGGGGGGGAAAGGAGTGGGGGGGAAAGGAGTGGGGGGGAAAGGAGTGGGGGGGAAGGAGTGGGGGGGGAAAGGAGTGGGGGGGAAAGGAGTGGGGGGGAAAGGAGTGGGGGGGGGGAAGGAGTGGGGGGGGAAAGGAGTGGTGGGGGGGAAAGGAGTGGGGGGGAAGGAGTGGGGGGGAAAGGAGTGGGGGGGAAAGGAGTGGGGGGGAAAGGAGTGGGGGGGAAGGAGTGGGGGGGGAAAGGAGTGGGGGGGAAAGGAGTGGGGGGGAAAGGAGTGGGGGGGGGGAAGGAGTGGGGGGGGAAAGGAGTGGGGGGGAAAGGAGTGGGGGGGAAGGAGTGGGGGGGGAAAGGAGTGGGGGGGAAAGGAGTGGGGGGGGAAGGAGTGGGGGGGGAAAGGAGTGGGGGGGAAAGGAGTGGGGGGGGAAAGGAGTGGGGGGGAAGGAGTGGGGGGGGAAAGGAGTGGGGGGGGAAAGGAGTGGGGGGGGAAAGGAGTGGGGGGGGAAGGAGTGGGGGGGAAAGGAGTGGGGGGGGGAAGGAGTGGGGGGGAAAGGAGTGGGGGGGGAAAGGAGTGGGGGGGGAAAGGAGTGGGGGGGGGGAAGGAGTGGGGGGGGGAAAGGAGTGGGGGGGGAAGGAGTGGGGGGGAAAGGAGTGGGGGGGGAAAGGAGTGGGGGGGGAAAGGAGTGGGGGGGAAAGGAGTGGGGGGGAAAGGAGTGGGGGGGGGGAAGGAGTGGGGGGGGAAGGAGTGGGGGGGGAAAGGAGTGGGGGGGGAAAGGAGTGGGGGGGAAAGGAGTGGGGGGGAAGGAGTGGGGGGGGAAGGAGTGGGGGGGGAAAGGAGTGGGGGGGGAAAGGAGTGGGGGGAAAGGAGTGGGGGGGGAAGGAGTGGGGGGGGAAAGGAGTGGGGGGGGAAAGGAGTGGGGGGGGAAAGGAGTGGGGGGGGGAAGGAGTGGGGGGGAAAGGAGTGTGGGGGGGGAAGGAGTGGGGGGGGAAAGGAGTGGGGGGGAAAGGAGTGGGGGGGGGAAGGAGTGGGGGGGGGAAGGAGTGGGGGGGGAAAGGAGTGGGGGGGGAAAGTAGTGGGGGGGGGAAGGAGTGGGGGGGAAAGGAGTGGGGGGAAAGGAGTGGGGGGGGAAAGGAGTGGGGGGGAAAGGAGTGGGGGGAAAGGAGTGGGGGGGGAAAGGAGTGGGGGGGGGGAGGAGTGGGGGGGGGAGGAGTGGGGGGGGGGGGGGAAGGAGTGGGGGAGCAGTTAAAATGAAAGCTCCATGTTGCACTCCATTCCCGCCAATCTGGGATTTGAACTCTGCTGTTTTTTTGCGGTGGATGAGTCTCCAATTAGACTCTGGCGGGAACCCTCATTAATCGGGGTCCCCTGATGTCCGATGGTATTTTAAACCAGTCCACAGCGGGGTGAGCTGTATGGCCACCTCTCCAGGTGAACCTGTCGGGAAGCCAGTGAAGCCTTTAAGGTAAGTTAGTGGGGTTCGGAGGAGTAGAAGCACTTTTCCAGGTCCCACAAGTAATGTCCAGGCCTCTGCTGCCCCGGGGTCCTGGCCCCAGCCGTGGGACCGTCCACCCCGGACTTACCTTCCACTGCCGGCGGGTGGTCTCCCCGCCCTTGATTTTCAACCATTCACAAAGATCGCCAGGGGGCTGAGTGTGGGCCGTAGTTTTGGACACCGCTAAATTCTAGTCACTCATAGCAACACAGGAACGGGAGTAGGCCATTCAGCCCCTCAACCCTGTTACACCATTCAATGAGATCATGGTTGATCTGTATCCTATCTCCATTCCTAACTCAAACCAACAGAGAATAGATTGAAGTGAAAGATAAGTTCTTGGAACAAGTGTTAGCTACAAAATGATGGCGAGTTAGAGCAACCCTTGCATGAGCACGACATAAATGAGTTCTGACGATCTTTTCTGTGAAGGATGGGGATGTGCGTAGCTCAGCCACTTGCGAGGTAATTTGTTCGTTCCATGGGCGTGGAGGTTCTGATAGAAGCACCTGTACAACTTCAAATTATTTCCCAACCTCTGTGGATTATTAAGTATTAATTCACGAGTGAATTATCATTTTTGATTTTCACTCACGTATGCCGTCCTGCAGCTAAGCATTGTATTCGCCAAACATATCCATAAAATAGGACAGTACTGAAGTAAAATAAAACTGTGCTACAGGAATGCTCCATTTCAGTTACAGTTTTTCAATGTTTCATTTCCTTTTTTATTAGACAGTAAGAAGGTTCTAATTTTCTCACGGTCTTCTTCATCGCTCCTTTAAAAGATGCATAATCTTCAGCTGCACAGAGAACACTTTTAGACGAGTGACGAGTTTTAATCTTTATTGTTTTCGAGGATGGCTCAATCTCTTGGGTTTCTGCTGAAATTAGATCTGTCATGGGAATTCCTAGGGGTCAGCAGACCCGAACCCCCCCTTCACCGTCCCCTCCCCCCCTTCACCGCCCCTCCCCCCCCACTTAGGGTTTTTCACTTCCCAATCTTTCGATCTTACTATATTGAGTGGAATGATGCATCTCAAATAAATTCGATTGTTCTCACAACACTCTTTATGTTTTAGTTTGAGTCATACAATTCTTCATACAATTGTCAGTGTAATATTACGACACAGTTCCCCAACTTTAACAGATTAGATACACACAACCTCAACTGGGCTGCTCTGCACTTGGAACAATGAGATGATTGGTCTCTTTGTCCATGAGGGTTTTCTGGATGTCTATCTTCTTGGACGATATATTTCCCCACCATTGTTAGCACCGAAGCATCTGATTCTACCTTCTTTTATCCTTCCTTGGTCACACGTGATTGGCTTCCCACGGGTCAGGTTGCAATCGATTGCACACATATAGCAATCAGAGCACCTCCATACAAAGCAGGACTGTTCATCAACAGAAAGGGGAATCACTCCATCAACGCTCAGCTCGTTTGTGACCACCGCAAAAGATTCCTTCACGTGTGCACCAGATTCCCTGGCAGCTGCCATGATTCGTTCATTCTGAGGGAATCCAACATCCCGGGCCTCTTCCACGCACCAAACAGCCTTAAGGGCTGGCTCCTCGGGGACAAGGGATACCCCCTGCATACGTGGCTGATGACACCCCTGAGGAACCCCATTAGCGAGCAACAGCATCGATACAACGACTGCCACATCGCCACCAGGTCTGTAATTGAACATGCGACAGGACTGCTGAAGATGCCATTTCAGCACCTCGATCGTTCAATACGTACCAGCGAGAGTGGGTCGCATTATAATAGTGTGTTGTGTCCTGCACAACATGAAGCAACAGAGAGGGGGACCAGTTGATGAGGCCCCATGCCCTCATCCAGCATCTACATCTGCAATGAACATGGTGGTGATGGAGGAAGAGGAGGGGGAGGAACAACAACAACCACAACAACCACCCATGGGCAGAGCAGCAGCTCACCTGGCTGCTCGTGAGGCCAGGGATACTTGAACGATTCTCATAAGATCACAAAGTGAGAATAGTCCAGTCCTCAGACCACCTAGAAAGTGCCAACACCAACACACCCCCCACCACCCCCCCAAACACAATGCACAAAACAGTCCTGCAACTACACATGCACCCATTGTAAAGTCACCCACTGGGTGGCACCAATTGTCACCGTTCGTGATGAAGGACATGAAAGGGCCCTATCACAAAGGCCAGTCAAGAATGGACAAGACGTGGCCGTAGTGGTGAGAATTATAACATTTAATGTCACTTTAACAAAAACCAAATATAAATGAAAAACATGACAGTCTGTCAGACACCCTTGTGCATCCCCTTCGTGATCACAAATCCTTTGCCTTTCTCTTCCTACCGCTTCTACATGGTGCTTCCCCTGTGGCTGCAGCAGAGGTGGTGGCAGGTTGCTCATGTTCATGCTCTGACTGCTTCGATGCTTTGGGCCTTCGCCCTCTGGGTTTTGAAGCCCATTCAGGCCCCACCAAAGACTGCTCCACCTGCACCTGTTCAGGGGCAGACTCGGCCACCTGGAGAGGAGGCAGCATTGTTGGCACTGGTTGAGAGGGGGGCAATGGGTGAGACATGGGAACGCTTTGAGTGGTGTCCCCACTTCCATGTTCCCTTTCATCATCATCCCTCTCCTGGACCAGGCCCACATCACTCCTACCACCCTGCTGGAGAACAGTTTGGGGGACATGTGTGATGCCTTGGAAGCCCAGTAAAGTAAAGTTTCTGTCAGCCTGTTAAGGCGGCAGAATGTTGTTCACCGTGAGTCCGAACGGCTGTTGTCAGGGCCTGAATTGTGAGTCGTGCTTGAAGCTCAATGGAGGCTAGCCTACTCTTCATCGCAGACATTCCCGCAGTTACCTTCGACACTATCTCAGACATTTCAGCAGTTACGTGCAATACTATCTCAGAGATTCCCTGTACCACCATTCCACTCATGCAGGAGTTGGACTCCTCCATCCTCTGCATTATTGTGGAGAGTGCGCGTGGCACCTGTTCCAGTACCTCGCAAATGTGCTGCTGTCCCCCGAACATTCTCCTTTTAAAGGATGGCCCCCAGGGTTCAGCATCTGCATCCAGCTGAGCAGAGCCTGGAGAGGAGAGTGCTCCCACCGACGTGGACTCTCCGCAGCTACCCCTGCCACCAGGGTCTTTTTGTCCTCACTTGTTTGTGGTGACTCACCAGGTGCCAACCCAACTAACTGACTACTAGGACCCACCGTGTGAATATCTACGCTGGTGGATGGCTCGCTAAGATGTGACAGGGCACACTCAGAGGCCGGGAGCTCCTCTGAGGAATCGCCCTCTCCCGTCACTGCGGTCGTTGAAGGGCCTGTCAGAGAACAGAAGGCAATATTAAGCATCATCACATGTTGCGATGAGCATACTGATGTGTTCAACATGCCAAGCATTGTTAACATCAATTCATGTTCTGTGTGATGAATGTTAAAGTTGTGTCACCAGACGTTTGTGGGGTGCCAGTCTCGGCGTCCCTGACGGACAGGCACTGGAGGGTGCGGCTGATCTCCAGGGCCTCCTCCTCCGCCTCTGTGAGGACCATTATTTGTTGTGGCCCCCCCCCCTCCAGTCCTCGTCCTCTCCCGTGCATTTTGTGCTCTCTTCTCCTATAAGGTGAGAAAGTGCAGACGTGTGAGTGAGTGATGGTGAAGTGGTCAGCCGATGAATGCATTGCTTTGGGTGAGGCTGACCATGAAAGAGGTGCATCAGAGGCTGAGTATCAGACAGAGTCATCACATTGGATGGGGTGAGTGGTAGTGGTGGGGTGACTAATGGGGAGGTGAGGAAGTGCTGAGGATGTGAAGGTAAGTTGAGGATGGGCCTTAAGTGGGTGTGAGGAGTGATGTGATAGAGTAGTGTTGGCAGTGCAGAATGTGAAGGGGGGCGGTGATGTGGAAGACGGAATGTAGGAGAATTAGTAAGTGTACTCACTTTTGCTGACCTGGTTAGGTCATTGAAACGCTTCCCGCACTGGACCCAGTTGCAGGATATGTTGCTCCTGCTGGTGACCCCCTCTGCCACCTCGAGCCAGGCCTTCTTGGTGGAAGAGGCAGGGAGCTTCCTCCTGTCGGCCGGGTAAAATAGTTCCCTCCTCCTCCTCACCCCGGCCAGCAGCACCTCAAGTGAGGCATCGCTGAATCTTGGAGCAGCCTTGCCCCTGTGCTGCTCCATTGAGTCTTCTTGCTCTTTACTCCAGCAAAATCCATTGGAGCAATGGCCTTTAAATCCAGACGCTCCAGCTGACAGCCTATCATGCGGGTGCACAGTCTGCCCGCTGCGCAGCTTTCAGACGGCAAACCCGGAAACAAGATTAGTAGCCGCCAATTAAGTCGCGATCACATGGGGAACGGTAAGTTTGCCGCGCGCCCATTGGCCCCTCCCCCACTGCCTTCCAACCACCTTATTAAAATCGGGCCCAAAAAGTGGGATGGGGCGGGAAAGCATGATTGCAAAGAAGTGTCTTAAGGAGGCTTTTGCAGGCAAGCAGGGAGGTGACGAGCCAGAGGCCGTAGAGAGGGTGCAGAAGAAATTTACTAGAACGGTACCAGGGATGCGGGTCTTCAGTTACGCGGAGAGACTGGAGAAGCTGGGATTGTTCTCATTACAGCAAAGAAGGTTAAGGGGAGATTTAATGGAGGTGTTCACAATCAGGAAGGTTTTTGATTGAGTAAATAGGGAGAAAATGTTCTCATAACCAATGGCAGAAGGGTCAGTAACCAGAGGACACAGATTTAAGGTAATTGGCAAAAGAACCAGAGGCGAGATGAGAAGAATTTTTTTTACGTAGCGAGTTGTGATGATCTGGAATGCGCTGCCTGAAAGGGCGGTGGAAGCAGATTCAATAATAACTTTCAAAAGGGAATTGGATAAATACTTGAAGGGGAAAAATTTGCAGGGAGTGGGACTAATTGGATAGCTCTTTCAAAGAGCTGGCACAGGCACGAAGGGCCCGACGGCCTCCTTCTGGGCTGTTTGATTCTAAGTGCCATGGGAAAGAGTTTCAAAGAGCAGGGAGCTCAGCAGCTGAATAAACGACTGGCCATGGTGGAGCTGGGTCAGTGGGGAACGAGCAGTAAGCTGGTGTCAGAGGAGCGAGGGTTTGTGCTGGGATGTAAAGCTGGAGCAGGTCGCTGGAGTTAAGCATAAGACCCAGATTAGCTTTGAAATATGCAACATCCAAAAAATTAAGATGCCCCGAAAATGTCCACACCCAAACTTCAAGCAACTACATTATTTTTCAGTCCGTGTGTTTGTATCTGAAAACATCTGGCCAGGCAGATGTATCCCTTTAAAATTCGAGCTACATTTTTTTTTGCACTCATGAAATGATTTCAAATTACGCAACATGACAACCGTTTCAAACGGTCTCCGTTTCAAATCAAAATTTTCTTCCTGCTCTGTTGCCACCTCACCGATCATTCCACAGTTTCCCCAGTTACTGGATATTACAGTATTCTGACAGCCTCAAAGGCTGACCGGAAGATTCAGACCTGCATGTTTTTGGGTGTCGATCCGGCAAACATGGATCTCCACACGACTTCTTCACCCTCACTCGCCCTTTCTGCACTCGCACCCGTGATCCCACTGGCAGAAAATCCACTCCATAGTTTTAGTTTATGATTACGTCCAGTGGTGTTGAAATTACACCATGGGATGCAAACACCTTCGCTGAATTTTCTCTCCATCATTTTTAGCAGAGACATTTAAGATAAACGGGTTAGCACCTCCCAATAAATTGCAGACAGAGTAACTTCAGGCAAATGTGTTAAATGTTCGGACTCGCCACTGAGTCAGAAGTCTGTGGGCTTAAATCCCACTCCGGACTACCCTTCAGTGCAGTACTGAGGGAATGCTACATTGTCAAAGGTGGCGTCTTTCAGATGAGATGTTAAATCGAGGTTTGATTTACCTGCTCAGGTGGACACTAAAGACCCAGTAGCACTATTCAAAGAAGAGCAGGGGAGTTCTCCCTTATGTTCTGGCCAATATTTATTCCTCAATTAACACCACCAAAAAAATATTAACTGTTAATTTATCTCATCTGCAGTTTGTGGGAACTTACTGTGCAGAAATTGGCTTCCATTTTTGCCTACAAAACAACACTTGACGACACTTCAGAAGTAATTCATTGGCTGCGAAGCACTTAGAGATGTTCTGTTAATGTGAAAAGAGCTACATAAATGCAAGACTTTCTTTACTCATGCTGAAAACAGTATTGGCTTCGAGTGCGCTTAAAGTTAATGAATGGGACAAATTTAAGCAATTATGCAAAACTCAGAACATGAGTGTCTTAGTGTAGAAAAATCAAATTTAACGGTTCAAATGTATTTAAACTTGATACTGTTTTAATATCTAAAGTCCTGACCAATGGATTTTAATATTTAATTTCCTTTCCAGCTGCTTCAAAGCTTTCTATTTGTCAAAAGGCTAAACTATCTGGGGAACTGATAGACCAGAGCGCTGCAATGATTTTCATTTTCTTTGCTAGCAGATCTTGTTTCTTGAGACACACGAACACCAAAATGAAGGCAGAATACTGATAAGAGAGAGAGGGATTTAGTGTCAACTCTTTGAGGGCTACAGGAGAGATTCCCCACCAAAATACAAATTGTAGCAAGGCTTCAATTCGCAAGATCACAAGATAAATACAGATGAGGAAGATCCATCTCAGCTTGTCCCTACAGAGAAACATACAGATTCATCTCAGCTCGTCCCTACAGAAGAAATATACATGCCCTGAAATTCCACAGGGGTTCCCCTGGGTCTTCTGCCAGAGTTATGATGAGGGACCGTGGAAACCCCCACGGGATTTCAGGGCCTCAACCCCCCCATCACAGTATTTGGTCCTAAATGATCCCCAGGCTCTTGGTCCTATGAAGTCCATTCCATGTAAAAGGAAAGAAAGAAATTGCATTTATACAGCACCTTTCATGACTTCAGGACATCCCAAAGCGCGTTGCAGCCAATGAAGTACTTTTGAAGTGTACTCACTGTTGTAATGTAGGAAACACGGCAGCCAATTTGCGCACAGCAAGATCCCACAAACAGCAATGCAATAATGACCAGATCATTTGTTTTTTAGTGGTGTTGGTTGAGGGATAAATATTGGCCTGGACAGTAGGGAGAACTTTGAAATAGTGCCATGGGATCTTTAACAGCCACCTGAGAGGACAGACGGGGGGTCTCGGTTTGACATTTCATCCAAAAGGCAGCACCTCCAACAGTGCACTGAAGTATCAGCCTGGATATTTGTGCTCAAGTCTCCGGAATGAAAACCCACAACCACTGAGCCACAGCTGACACTGTACTAGCTATAGTTTCCCTGAAGAGCTTCTCGACATCAGCTTGACCTTTGCTAGTTTGAACCTTTGTCTCTTTGTCCTACCATCCTATCATCTTGAAGTAGCATTTGGGATTGACATTTTCTCTACCGTTTACTATCTCGCAAATGTCCATGAGGTCCCCTCTAAATTGCCTTCTTTCTAGACCGAAGCACTCACATTTCTCCAATCACACCTCTGATCAACTCCATGGCTCTTCTCTGAACCAACTCCAGAGCTTGAATACAGCACTGACTATCAAGGAATCCTTTCTGATGACTCTGATGCAGTGTACTGTCCTTTACTGCTGTTTGATGGAGAATATTTATGCATCACAAGTAGTATTGCTTCTGACAGCAATTGCAAGTCTATTGTGTATCTAGGTATCTTGAAATATGTAGCTCATTAGGACAAAGATTGCTTTTTTAATTGGTTTACCTGGAGCTTAAAAAAAAACTAAAGGGCCATATTTTCCTTTTTTGTTGAAAAATAAGATGGATGTCCTTTTATCAGAGTTATTTACAATCTGCTAACAAAATGGCAGAAATGAAAGCTTTTGGAAGCTGTACTGAATTGTATGTGATTCTGTTAGTGGGAACAAAGAAAACAGCCAATCACAACTCACCTGTAATGACCCTTTTAAGCAGTCGATGAGCCACTTCATCAGTTAATGGTGAAAGGTGCAGAAATCCAGCTATAGAATGAGCAATATTTGAACAAAATGGCTGAATGACAATGAGAAAAAGACCATTTTACCCATGATGCCCGGCATGCACTTGTCAGCTATATTATGGAGAAAGAGCAGGACTATTTTTGGGACGGATAAAGGCCCCAAACATGGAAGTCAGCACACCCAGCACAGTTTACCATTGACACTTAAAATTCTGATATGTGCTCCCGTCATGCAAAGCTCTATACGGGAGTGCTTATTTGTAAAATCTACCCAACTGATTTATCTCTCATTGTGATTGATTTTCGTGAAGCCTTTCTTGGATAGGAACAATCTTCAGAGCACCTCCTAAACATCTACAAATATTCCAAATGCTTTTTTTAATCGACGTTAAACTCCTTTCAATTCATATCTTTTTTAATGAAATTATTGAACAAGGAGAAACTTGGCAGAAATGTCATATGTAAAATATTGTTTCCACATAAAATTTTCAGAACAGAGCGTGACAACTTTTCAAGCTTTATCCATGATCATCCTGACATTGCAGTTCGACCTTAAGATATGGACGTTCTTTGACTATAGATTCATTTCCTGCTATTCACACTAGGGCTGATTCTCTTGTGTGGTGCAATATTAGTGTAAAAAGTTCATCAAGTTGAGCAAGAATTCCATCAACTCCTTGCCTACACTTCTGACCCCAGCCCATTCCCAGAGTCTGGTTGATTTACATAATGAAGGCCGAGGCAATTGATGGCACCAATAGGTTGCGTGGGTCAAGGGGGTGAGGGTGAGACGTGGCTGTGCCACTTTGCTATAGCATAGTATGTCTATCAGTGCTCACAGATTTAAAAAGGTTTAAGAAAGCTTCAAGTTTTTTTTTAAATTCCCACTTTGATGAAGGCAATCAATTGATCTCAAAGCAACTTTTTAAATTTTAAACCCACCGGAGCCTACAGAAACATTGGGTGCCAGGAACAAACCAGGCTCAGACTGCTTAGCTGTGGCTCAGGGGTAGCTCTCTCACCTCTGGGTCAGAAGGTCATGGGGTCAAGTCCCACTCCAGAGACTTGAGTACAAAATTTAGGCTAATATTCCAGTGCAGTATTGAAGGTGTGCTGCACTGTTGGACGTCATGAGACATTAAACCCTCTTAGGTGGACACAAAAGATCCCATGGTACTATTTCAAAGAAGGGCAAGGAAGTTCTCCCCAGTGTCTTGGTCAACATCACTAAAAAACACATTATCTAGTCATTATCACTTTGCTGTTTCTGGGATCTTGCTGTGCACAAATTGGTGTTTCCTACATTACAGCAGTGACTAAACTTCAAAAGTATTTAATTGGTTGCAAAGTACTTTGGGATGTCCTGAGGTCATGAAAGGCGCGATAGAAATGCAAGACTTTATTCATTAGACGGTGCAGCCCCATTCACTGCTCTCCCCCATCGCTAGTAGCCCTTGGGTAATTAAGTGTTCGTTTGCTGCCCCTTGACTGTATGGTGTAATCCAGAGATGTCCCTATGGGGGAATCCTACCACTGATGCATGTTCTGCTTAGACTCAACAGCCTCCAGGGCAGACTCAACAGCCTCAATGAACTATCCCCAAGTATTGAACTCCCTGCTCCATGTTAAGACGGCGTATCTTAGCAACTATAAGGAACTGTTAGCGAAGGCTTTGCCAATCAATCCAAATGCAGTAGTTGTTCAAATCTGTGAAATGCTATCAGGAGCTGACACAGTTATGCTAGGGTCATATATCTCCTTATTCAGCTCGGAGAATGAAATGATAATAATTAGGGCACAGTTATAATTGTTTAGCCATGGCTGAAACAGGATTATTCACCATGAATGATCATGGCTTTGTACCATTAACCTTTACCATGGTTTGTCTTACTCAAGCTGTGATTCATGACTGCTTCCTTGCTCAGTTCATTGACTCCTGTATCAATTTAACAATCTTTTCATCGTGGTTCAATTGTGTGTTTTCAATCATCTGTGTAAAAAAACTGGACTCTGCTATTTAAAATGGAACAAGACTTCAAGAGGATAGAGACAGGCTGGTGGGATGGGCGGACACGTGGCAGATTAAATTTAACACAGAAAAATGTGAGATAGTACATTTCGGTAGGAAGAATGAGGAGAGGCAAAATAAACTAAAGGGCACAATTCTAAAAGAGGTACAGGAACAGAGAGATCTGGGGGTATATGTGCACAAATCGTTGAAGGTGACAGGGCAAGTTGAGAAAGCGGTTAAAAAAGCAAACGGGATCCTGGGCTTTATAAATAGAGGTATTGAGTACAAAAGCAAGGAAATCATGATGAACTTTTATAAAACACTGATTTGGCCACAGCTGGAGTATTGTGTCCAGTTCTGGGCACCGCACTTTAGGAAAGATGTGAACCTTGGAGAGGGTGCAGAAGAGATTTACTAGAATGATTCTAGGGATGAGGGACTTTAGTTACGTGGATAGACTGGAGAAGCTGGGGTTGTTCTCCTTAGAACAGAGAAGATTGAGAGGAGATTTGATCGAGGTATTCAAAATCATGAAGGGTCTAGACAGAGTCGATAGAGAGAAACTGTTCCCTTTGGCAGAAGGGTCGATAACCAGAGGACATAGATTTAAGGTGACTGACCAAAGAACCAAAGGTGACATTAGGAAAAAATATTTTACACAGTGAGTGGTTAGGATCTGGAATGCACTGCCCGAGGGGGTGGTGGAGGCAGATTCAATCATGGCCTTCAAAAGGGAACTGGCTAAGTACTTGCAAGAAAAAAATTTGCAGGACTACGGGGTTAGGGCGGGGGAGTGGGACTAGCTGGATTGCTCTTGCATAGAGCCGGCACGGACTCGATGGACTGAATGGCCTCCTTCCCTGCTGCAACCTTTCTATGATTCTATGATTCTAACTGATCTCAGTCACACTAGGGCAGTGTTGTCCAATAGAAATTACTGACTAGCCACAAATGTGGCTACAATTACACCATTTTAGCCACATGTACAAATTTTAATTTAAAAAATGCCTTAAATACACTCACACAATACATTTCACATGTGTATTTACATAGTAAACACCTACCGCCATTCAGAAACCGAGGAAGTATAGCACTCAAAATGATCAAAAAACACTCACACACTCTGCTTTACGACTTGCTATTTTACCAACAAACACACAAAAAGGTTAACGTACACGGTGTGAATATCAGTGACGGCAGTGTCTATTATTCATTTTTTAATTTACCAATCAATAATGCAATTAGCCACATCTGGATTCCCAATTAGCCACATGTGGCTAGTGGCTAACATATTGGACAACACTTGCACTAGACTGCAATGCCTTCTGATGATGTAAGAACTAAGTTCTATCAGTACAGACCAAAAATATTTTAAAATATTGGAATCAATTCTGAAAGAAATTACTTTTCGAAAGTCACTGGGAGTTGAGAGGAATCTGCTCCTTGCCTGGCCCAATGGGAAGATAAACAACAGATAATGGTGATTTATAGGATTTTGCACCTTATTTTCACCCAACCTCAAGAGTTACAATATGTCCATCCTTCGATAGTCTCAGCAGGCATTTTGTTAGTTTACAATCTGGGCGACCCATGCCTTTGTCCGGAGACTTCAGCCTCTGTCATGCCCTGACTTGGAGGTGGAAAGTGGCCTGGGCACTGGCAAAGGAAAATAGGTCCCAAATGAGACAAACAAAATAGAAACAGAGAGAAAGAAAGAGAGTGAGAGAGAGAGATGAGGTAAAATTGGTAAGAGTACATAAATCAAAAGAAACAAATCAAAACCACTTCTATCTTTCCTTGTGCACTAAAATTGCATCCGGCATTCTCTTTAGAGTTTCTCCGATGTGCACACCATGAATATATTAGTTTAATTACCACCATACTTCACTATCCCTTGTGTGTAGAAAGGAAAATGCCCAAGGAAATGCAGAAGAAGATTTGCAGTCGATAAAAAGGTATGATAATCTGGGACATTGATGATATCAAAGTTGACCATAATTCCTGGTAACATTTTGACATTTCAAAATGGATACTGATGGCTTGATCCCCTCTCTGATATAGATTATAATAATCGGTGTAAGACTCAACTCTTTGTCTTATTTATTTCAAGTTCTTTCATGCTGTCTACAGCAACAGCAACAACAACTTGCATTTATATAGCACCTTAAAGCTAGTAAAAAAATCCCAAGGCGCTTCACAGGAGCGTTATCAAGGATTGTTTTAAGGATGAGAGTGAGGTGGAGAGGTTTAGGGAGGGAATTCCGGAGCTTAGCTGAAGGCATAGCCGCCAAAGGTGGAATGATGAAAATTGGGGATGTGCGTGACACCAGAATTGGAGGAACGCAGGGATCTGGGAGGGTTGTAGGGCTGGAGGAGGTTACAGAGATAGGGAGGGGGGGCGAGGCCACGGAGGGATTTGAAAACAAGGATCAGAATTTTAAAATCGAGGCATTGCCGGACCGGGAGCCAATGTAGGTCAGAGAGCACAGGGGGTGTTGGGAGAACGGGACTTGGTGCGAGTTAGGATACGGGCAGCAGAGTTTTGGATGAGCACATGTTTATGGATGGTAAGATATTTGTAATTTAGTAATCAATCAGAAGGCAATGGGGTGAGAGATTGGGCTGCTTTTCTATTGTGTTTCTTTCTACAGTTTTGCTTGTATCTTGGCTTTTTTTGATAAAATAATAGATGTTTCAAGAAAAAAAGATAGAGGGGACGTTGACAAAGCCAACTGGAATTTGAACATGCTGTGCCCGAGAGTAAATCAATAACCTTAGTGAAAATGGAGGGAGGGGTTAGGGAGCCAGTGCAGAATCAAATCCTACTTGTGGAACAAATTTAGCACCATCTGGGTACGACAGGGTACCATCCCGCAGGGCTGGCAGCACCAAGGCTGGACAGATGCACAAAGATTAAGGCATCGCCTAGAGTTTTCCCTCACCGGATTGTTGTGCCAATTAAAAAAAAAAAATACGACTTGCATTTATAAAGCGACATTCATGACCTCAGGAAGTCCCAAAACGCCTTACAGCCAATAAAGTACTTTTGATGTGTAGTCACTGTTGTAATGATGCAAACGTGGCAGCCAATTGGCACACAGCAAGATCCCACAAACAGCAATGTGGTAATGTTGGTTGAGGGGTAAATATTGACCAGGACACCAGGGCGAACTCCCCTGCTCTTCTGGCCAGATTATAGTGGTCTCACCTATTTAGCCTTATTTTAATATTAAAACCAATGTAAATATTATTGAAATTAGTATACATGTGAATCCCTCGTGCTCTTGAAGGGAACACAATGGGGGTCTTCATTTTAAAGACATGTATTAGGTCACCCCTCAGCCTTCTCTTTTCTAGAGAAAAGAGCCCCAGCCTGTTTAGTCTTTCCTGATAAGTATAACTGCTCAGTTTTGGCTTCATTTTTTTTTGTACCTTCTCCAGTGCCTCAAAATCCTTTTTATAATATGGAGACCAGAACAGTGCACAATACTCCGAGTGTGGTCTAACCAAGGTTCTGTACAAGTTTAACATAACCTCTCTGCTTTTCAATTCTATTCCTCTGGAACATGAGCTCTAACTGGCTCAAGGATTAAGATTGGGGGACCCCTCCTCTGGTTCGATGTTACTCCCTCCTGTTAACTGCATGACCAACAAGAATTAAGGAGCCCCTTTAAATAGCAGCTGGGCGTTTAAGAGGTGTCGCACCCTAGTTCCTGCCCAATCATAATCATTGCTTTGCAAGGTCATCCTGGTAAAACTTTAGTGATGCGCTACGGTTCCATCACTTCAAGGCCAGGATCGGAAGATTCACCCTGGTACCTAGTGTGGAAAGATCGCTGAAAGGGAAGGAGAAAATAATAAACACCTCACGTAAAATATATATTTTTTTTTAAAAGTAAATTTGTCTTCATTGTGAGTGATCTTCAGAACTGGCTCCTGGGTCAAAGTCATTTTCATCTCACTCAGACATCTCTCTTCCTCTTACATAAAACATAAAAAACTCTGAATTATTCATGGTACTGCAGGCAGACATCACACACACCCACACACAGACATCCTGTTAAATGTAATAGGTCAGGACATACAGAAACGCTGCTTTTAAGTACAATTGGATATAACAGGAGTCGCCATGGCAGTACTGTAAATGCCACAAGCAAACTGGGTGCTGGTAAACACTGAATGGGGTTTGTTTATTTAGGTTTCTAGATGTGGTGGTTTGGGCTGTTCTTTAATTGTAGTTGAGCTTCAATTTTCCAATGTTCCACTATAGAATTTTTAGATTACCTATTTCCAGTATTTTGCTTACACTTTATACTGTTGTCATTCCAGGCACTTTTATTGCAGATCATCACTCACAGATCTGATGAAATAACCTTTTTATTAAATGTTTTGCTTACCAATATTCTAATTTTCACCAAGACCCCACTCCCACTCAGCTCCCAATCCAGCTCAGACTTTCACTGGTCTCCTGAGGCAGCCCTGGCTTCCGTTTGGTCTCCCATCCTGTCCCTGACCCCCATTGATCTCCCAACCCAACCCTGACTCCGACCCTGTCTTCCAATCCAGCTCAGACTTTCACTGGTCTCCTGAGGCAGCCCTGGCTCCCATATGGTCTCCCAACCCAACCCTGACTCCGACTCTGTCTCCCAAGCCAGCCTAGACTTTCACTGGTCTCGTGAGGCAGCCCTGGCTCCCATTTGGTCTCCCATTCAGTCCCTGACTCCCACTGGTCTCCCAACCCAACCCTGACTCTTACTGATCTTGCTACCAGGCCCTGATTCCCACTGCCTTCAACATACAAGCACTGGCTTGGGCTATAGTCAGAGTTACGTATCTTGTACTCAACAGTACCTAGGGAAGTTCATGCTGTTGTTACAATGCATTGCTATGTCTCAAGTAGCACCAGGTCAATTTTGTGCCGTTATTATTGTCCCATCTCGTTTCAGATATTGTATTCAATGGATATTATTGCGCCATTCAAAGGATTGCTTTCACACCCTAAAACTGAACATAGCAACAGTAAAGAAAGCCTCGTGAAGATTCTATCCCTTCCCCTCCCAGCTGCAGTGTGGTAGATAACAGCAGAAATGGGCCAAAGGGAAAACTGGGGAGAGGATGTTAAAGATATATTTAAAACACAGCACTGTATACATTTCAAATTTCCTTGAAAGTGTAGCTTTAGTGTCTTATTGAACTGAAAATAAAAACTTACTGAATTGTTGCTGTGTGAAGTTCTATAGTTTGAACTTGTATGTCACACTCCACTGCAGTGCAGAACAATTTGGAAAATGATCGACTTAAAGTGCATTTCAGAGTTCGTATTTTGGAATTGTGGGTTACCATATTTCCTTTTAATTCAGCTCTAATATTACAGTACAGTTTACCTCATAGCTTTTGATAGAAGCCGCTGAAATTCACATTCATTTTGAATATATCAGAATTAAGGAATGGGAAAAGGCCATTAAAGCACCCAGATCACGTTTAAAGGTCCAATCTGCTTACCTCAAACTCAGGTCCCTCTACTCTTTGCCAAACCAAGAATTGATCCAATTGCCATTCGAATATATCAATGAAGTTGGCTTTTACTGCACGAGTTGGAAGTCTATCAAACAAGGTGATGACAAACTGTGAAGAAAGAAGTCCTAATTTAATGGAGGTGTTTATATACAGAGTATACAAGGAGATTCTGTTTCCAGCGGCAGGAGGTTCAGTAACCAGAGGACACAGATTTAAGGTAATTGGCAAAAGAAGCTGAGGGGAGATGAGGAGAATTTGTTTTACGCAGCGATTTGTTATGATCTGGAATGCGCTGCCTGAAAGGGCGGTGGAAGCAGATTCAATAATAACTTTCAAAAGGGAATTGGATAAATACTTGAAAAGGACAAATTTGCCAGGCTATGGGGAAAGAGCATGGGAGTGGGACTAATTGGATAGCTCTTTGAAAGAGCCAGCACAGGCAAGATAGGCTGAACGGCCTCCTCCTGTACTGTAAGATTCTATGATTACTTTGGATTGGGGCTTCATTGGCCTATAATCATGTTCCCATGTATCTCCTATCCTGGTTTTTGGACAAAGTACCATTCTTTGTCCAATTTACTGGTTACATTATTTGAATAGTTGGATCATGTCAACCCTTAATCTTTCTTCCAGTGAGAGCAGATTTTAACTTCCTTAGCTCCTGTTCATTGCTTAATTATCTAAAACCCTGAATCAGGTTTCAGTGCTAAATCGATGACTGAAATTGTGTGATTTGAGGGTTATAAGGTTTAATACAGGTATAGATGATTAAATAGTTTATGGAATACTGAAAGGAATGTAATTAGGGAAGTGGCAATATCATCCTGAGAAAATTATCATAGAATCATAGAAAGTTATGGCACAGAAGGAGGCCATTCGGCCCATCGTGTCCGTGCCGGTCGAAAAGAGCTATCCAGCTTAATCCCACTTTCCAGCATTTGGTCCGTAGCCCTGTAGGTTACGACATTTCAAGTGCACATCCATGTATTTTTTAAATGAATTAAGAGTTTCTGCCTCTACCACCCTTTCAGGCAGTGAGTTCCAGAACCCCACTACCCTCTGGGTGAAAAATATTCTCCTCAGCTCCCCTCTAATCCTTCTACCAATTACTTTAAATCTATGCCCCCTGGTCACTGACCTCTCTGCTAAGGGAAATAGATCCTCCCTATCCACTCTATCTGGGCCCCTCATAATTTTATACACCTCAATTAAATCTCCCCTCAGCCTTCTTTGTTCCAAAGAAAAAAAAACCCCAGCCCATCCAATCGTTCCTCATAGCTAAAATTCTCCATCCCTGGCAACATCCTCGTAAATCTCCTCTGTACCCTCTCTAATGCAATCACATCATGGTTATAGGTTCTTGGAAGTTTTGCCTGTGTTTAATTGCCATCCTCAAAATTAAATAAGAGGCCACAACAATGCAATCTGTACAATAGCCAATTGGAGGGAATGGATTTAACAAGTCGAATGGCCTTTTACAATTCCACACCTTCTTATGTTCATGTATTCACACGTATCAAAGGATATGTAGCTAAGGCGGGTAGATGGAGTTAAGATGAAGATCAGCTCTGATCTATTTGAATGGCGGAGCAGGTTTGAGGGGCTGAATGGCCGACTCCTGTTCCTGTATTCCTAAACTGGCTACCACATTTGCCTACATAGAGTTGATAGCACTTTAAGAACAAGTAGAAACGATTGGTTGTAATATGCTTTGGGACAGCCAGGAGTTGTGAAGGCTGCTGCATAAATGCAAGTTCTTCCTTTCTGTTGCTATCCATTTTTTCATTCTTTATTGGAGAGTTACATAGAGCACTTTGCATTTTATTCCTGCCCTCCTTGACATTTGAGATCAGATTATGCAGATCAGATGTTTCCTTTACCTGGTTACTTCAACACTTCCCTATGTTACAGGCTTATTTCTGCTTTTAGATATTTGCATGTGACAACACATCTTCATCCGAATCATTGTGAATATGTTGGATAGTGTTGAAAGCTGGATGAAAGCTGTTATTAAACAGATTGGCGGTTGTTGTGCCTTTTCCCTTTTTTATCCATTAGATGTAAGTTAGATTCACAGGGCTGTATGTCATTCAAACTCACAGGTCTCTGCCAAGTGAGTTTTCTCAGTTCTTGGCAGATCCAAAGCCTCAAAATATACCATGATGTATCTTCTTGGGGGCTGAGGAAAATGGACATTATCCTCCTTGTTTCTTTTCAGTCGCGTCTGCCTGTGACCAGCCATAGCGTGACATTGATGGTCCTGTGGATAAATCCCTACCTGTCTACAAACAAGTTAAGGAGAGAAAATTAGGGGAAGAAGGCACATCAGCCAGATATTGTCTCCCCCTTAGCTCCAAATATGATGTCTTACATACTCTTCCTGCTCCTTGCATCTCAGTTTGTTGTACCATCTGCCCTCAAAGTTATTCTTTCCCAAGACGTCAGAACTGTTGAGTTTCTCACCTCCTTCAGCTTTTTCTTCCTCCTAAAATCTACAGGCTTCTAAAACTTGGCATCACCAAATCACTGCTTCATAACATACCTCAACTTTTTTTCCCAGGGGTGGATTGGTGGCACTCCAGTGCCAAGAATAGTGCACCACAGGTGTTGGAGAAGTTCCTGTGCTAATTTCTGGTCTCCTGCCACGGTATGTTGTTACTGCGAGCTTCTGTCGGGGAACCTGCCAATCATCTCAATGATCCTGGAATGGGGCATCTGGCACTAAACACCTATTTAAAGGGCTGCAGCAGTTGTTTAAAGAGCAAGACCATTTTTTGTTGGCGTTGTGTAGCAGTCTACAGTTGGCAAAGCCTCCAGATGCAGTATAGAGTTGCTGCTTCAAAAAGTGGGGGAAATGAGGGTTGTTGCCCTGCTTGGTGATCGAGGGCACCCTTGCCGCAGGAGAGCAGTCAACAGTGCCAGGCTGGGGCTGGTACAAAGAGTTTGCACCACCCAGAGATACTGGCAGCAAGTCCAGAAAAAAAAATTGGACCTGAAGAAAATAATTAACGTAAGGTGATCCAACAAAGTATGAAGTCATGGTAATTTCTGGCTCTGACATTGACCGCCATCCCATACAAAGCACTCAGACTCTCTTACAGCCCTTTGGATGCTTACAATGCATGTCCTTACTGTAACAGGACACAACTTCTTTCTGTAACTTTTTTCTGAGACTGTTGGCACATTGATATCTTTAAAAGTCGTTCTAACACAACCAGGTATGTTCATATACTCACAGACACCATGGGTTGTACCATGGACACTTGGGATCATTGTATGTGCTTCTGACACTTACAACATCTCAACAATACTTCCGTGTTTGCAGCCAAGGTGGCATCTGATTGAAAGGAGACCAATACTGGGGAAAGCTCCTGGAGCTTATAAGTCCTGAATGCCTTAGGGGAGACCACAATAGAAGTCCAAGGGATTGGGAACATATTGAGCAGGGCAGGGTGACGCTGTTGGTCTCCTCTAAGCTGAGGTTTAGCACATCCTCCTCATGTTACTTCTATTCTGCCTGCTTCTTCATTCACTCTCTCACAGTGAGTTAATTTCACTGTGTCTAAGCACATCTTCCACTATGGTGCTCATCAGATTCCCAATTAAGTATTATTTCAAGGGTTATTTCATTGCCAATAGCCTAACAGATTTTTATTTTGGTTTCTATAGATGCTCAATTAAAAACTAGACATACATCAGAGGCCTCAACTGGGTGCAATTCATATCACCCAGCACCACTCATATCTATGCCAGGGAGAGAGAAAGAATGATCTTGCATTTATATAGCGCCTTTCATGACCTCAGTAGGTCCCAAAGTGCTTTACAGCCAATGAAATACTTCTGAAGTGTAGTTACTGTTGTAATGTAGGAAACACGACAGCAAACTCCCACAAACAGCAATATGATAATGATCGGATCATCTGTTTTTAGACAGGTTGAGGGATAAATATTGGCCATGACACTGGGGAGAAACTCCCCAGATCTTCTTCAAAATAGTGCCATGGGATCTTATACATCCACCTGAGGGGGCAGACAGGACCTTGGTTTAACATGTCATTCGAAAAATGGCACCTCCAAGAGTGCAGTACTCCTTACTACACTGCACTGGAGTGTCAGCTTAGATTATGTGCTTAAGTTCCTGAAATGAGGACTTGAACCCACAACCTTCTGACCTAGAGGTGAGAGTGCTACCACTGAACCACAGCGGACACAGAGGAATCATGTACTGAGCTTGTGGAGGCACCAGCAAGTGAATCACTGAGTAAAGAAAAGCAAATGGAGGTGGCAATGGATAAGCAGGAACCTGCTGTCTGGAGGGCTAGTTTCTGTCCTTCCTCAGCTGCAGAACACAGGGATTGCGACCTCATAGGACCTGCTAACTGTGCATGGACATCTTATGGAATCACCGCCTGGTACAAAAGGGGACACTGTGTGCAACTTACATGCCACACCCATTCGCACTTCAAAATTGCAATAAGGGTCTTACAATGGCGGAGGACCCTGATTTGCATATGTAAGTAGCCGGGGCTGCTGCTTGGCCATTTACAGGACCCCCAGAAAATTGCATCAGTGGGCCTTGGGCATCAGGGGGGAGGCCAAGGTGCCACTGTGATTCTCAACTGACAGCCGCCCATTTTACAGGCAAGAAACGAGCAGCTGGTGATTGAAAACCATCCCACGTTTTGTATGATTCCCCAATTGGAGAATTACAAGAACTATATAGTATAGGAACCATGCAATCCTATAGGCATCCCTGGTTAAATTCACATCTCTCTTGTTTTTGGTTCAAAATAACAAATTGCTAAATGTAGTTACAGGGCTTTAATAGAACTGAGTGGTTCAAGCAATATCATAAAGTGCAAGGGCCAATAACAAGGAATTCAGACTGGAATTACTTTATTACACTGCTTTGCTCCCCATTGAATTAATGCAATTCTTTCTTAGTTGTCTGGTCAGAGCACCAAGGATAGATTTGAACCTCACTGGAATTGTAGTTGTCAAGAAAGCCCTTCTGCTAAGAACTATGGATAAATCTCATTACAGACTCACAGTTAAAGAAAGAGGTTGCTTATATAGAATCTTACCAGGTCTCTCAGAAACATCTCAAGGCACTTCACATAGAGCAACAGAAACACGTTGTATTTATGTGGCGGTTTAATGTAGAAAAACCTCCCTGGAGCTGTTTCCCAGAGGCATAAGGAAAATGGACACTGAACTAAAGGAGATATTAGGAGGGGCTTGGTTAAGGCGGTGGATTTAAAGGAGGGTCTTCAAGCAGAGGACGAAGCAGAGATTTCTAAGGAGGGAATCATAATGAGTGGGACCCAACTAGCTGAATGCACAGCTGCCATTGGTGGAGTGAAGGGAGTGAGGGTGCACAATAGGCGGGCCAGAAGAACAGAGCGTTCGGGGACAAGCTGGAGGGCTGGAGGAGGTTTCAGAGACAAGGAAAGTTGAAGCCATGAGGGGATTAAATACAAGGATAAGTATTTTAAATTTCAGGCTTTGAGGGCCCAGGAGCCAGGTTAGGTCAACTTAATAGACAGGAATTGCTACCTCGCACTCTCCAAGTCTGTAGAGATCAGTTTCAGGGTCAACAGCAAATTTATCACTTGAGCCACTGGGGAGTTCTTGCTACATTGTCTGTTTGGTGTAACTAGTAGTGGGCCCACTATTGAGACAGGAGGTTGGGAGGCTGAAGTATACTCCAGGATTGATACTCCAGTACCGTACTGAGGGAGTGCTGCGTTGATTGCAACGTGGTCCATCAGATGAGGTGTTAAACCAAGATGCCATCTGGTGGTTCAGTATTTGAAGAAGAGCAGGGCTATCTCCTGGTCAACATTCTTCACTCAACCAATATTACCAAAAGCAGATTAACTGGCCATTCGTCTCATTGCAGTTTGTAGGATCTTGTGCGCAAAATGGAAATGTAAATTTTGCCATATAACAACAGGCGCTGCATATCAAAGTACTTCATTGTCTGTAAAGTGCTTTGAGATATTTCTGAGACACGTGACAAGGTGCAATATAAATAGAAGCTTTGCTTTTTCAATTTCAAAGAGCTTCCTCAAAATGCAGGGTACAAGTGGAGAATAATGCTCATTAGTGCATCAGAAAATGCATTGATCTATTCATGATTTGAAGAAAATCTATACAATTCTTGCAAAGCACGAGGGAGGGTAAAGTTCCAAAGCTTTCTATTTCTTTTTCTTACCACGGCCCTGTAAACACGCTTTGTTTTTCTTTGTCTTTGACAGCCACAATTAATCACTTTTAGCTCCACTAGCGCAGGGCCGCATGTAAGATCAATGCATGTCGTTATCAACTCTCTTATAGTTCTGCTTATGCCACCTTTGCCATAAGTGCGACATGCCAGCTCACATTAGCTCTATGCGCCCTGATCTGCACAGATTCACAGCTCCATTCAGCAGCCTCTCGTCAGCTCAGCCATGGAACCCGACAATAAACTGTCCACAACCAGACTCAAACTGCTCTCCCTCCATTGATGGCCTTCTAGCAGGTGATCCAATTGGACAGATTCACCTCTCGTCCTCTGCGTGCATCTCATACTAATTAATCCTTGCATGAATAATCTTTGCTGGGGACCACTGAGTATAAAAGCAAACATTAAAGCCATGATTTAATGAGACAAACCAATGAACAGAAAGGGACGAGTCTATGTGTAATTTGCTCTTAAAGCTGCGTGGTTTCTTACAAAGACGGGTGCAACTCTAGTTTAATGCCTTTCAGAAAGGCTTTTGTTGTGTCGTGCACTACTTTATAGAGTTGAATAAAGGGATTCTTCCTTTAATAATCGTTACTGTAAAGCAAAAACAAAAGGGAGTATATAGCCAAAGAACACTTTTTTATTTGAAACAATCTTATAATAAAGCAAACAACACTCTGAGCTTCAAACCCATGAGTTCTGCTCCCCTGCTGCAACCGTGTTGGAGCAGGACTTCCAACCATTAGGTCCAGCATCCCCCCCACCCTGACCCTGTCTAAATTCCCCAGGTCAGGGGCATTTACATAAAGTGGGTGAGCACATTTTCCAGTCGCAGTGTAGCTGGGGAGCCCATTAGGTGATGGTGATAGTGAGGGCGGGGAGGTGGGATTTTGCTGCAGAGACCAGAAGCTGGGGCAGAGTGATGGCAGGACCACACAAAGTAGCTTCATTTTGTTTTTAATAAACTGTCCCATGGCGTAAAAGGCGGGTATCCTTACAACAGCCGGTCATCTCACAAATGGATGCCGTAAGGAAACCAGTTTGCACAATGCAGTGGTCTCCACTTCTGCCAGGATGTGATCCTTGCAATAACATACGCCTGCTTCATGCAGATATATTATTACTCTTGGGGGTGGCACAGAGGTGGAACTGGTGTGAATTCTGGTGGATGACATTATCCCGCTACCTGACATCATGAGCCAAGGGGGCAGAAGCAAAAAGTACCAATCCACACTATCTGAGGAAACCCTGATGTGGAGATGCCGGTGATGGACTGGGGTTGACAATTGTAAACAATTTTACAACACCAAGTTATTTACCTGAGGAAGGAGGAAGCCTCCGAAAGCTTGTGAATTTAAAATAAAATTGCTGGACTATAACTTGGTGTTGTAAAATTGTTTACAATTGAGGAAACCCTGATCAAACAGGACAGAGATCTACAGAACTGGGTTCCATCCCAAAATCCACCCATACCCACCCCACGAGTGCCCCAGATCAGGACAAAAGATCACAGATTTTCATCCCATCTGTTTTTATTTTAGCCTAGAAATGCTGTTGCAATTGTCAAAGCATTCGTTGTAATTCTAGAAAAAAAAAAATTGTGAAGTGATATTAGTCAGAGCATTAATATCTGAGAAAGATTTATACCTGATCCTATATCTGGTTTTCACATTGTTGGTGGTTACTGTTCTTTTCAATGCTGAAACACTACTTTGGGGTTTAGACAAGTGACAATGGATTCTTCATGATGTGTGAAGCTGAAGGTTGAGGGTGAGATTGGAGCCACTTCAGGACCATGGAGAGTACATTATTGGTATTTTCAGTCAAAGAATTGTTGGCATCTGTGGTAGCTTTTTAAATGCCCTGTTGATAAAGTCACTCAGTTCAACTAAGCAGTTCAATGATTAGTTCACATAGCCGCAGTGCCATTGTGATATTTAAGAACATGTTACTCTACTGTGACATTATTTATCTGTGTGTAGAAGTGACTTCTCTTCTATTTCCCTATTATGTTTTGTTCTGAAAGCTTGTCATCTGCATTGTGCCACAGGCATCAATATGTTCAAAGATGGGCCCAAGGCAAGGTTACAGTAAAGCTGATGGGGACAGACAAAAGTCCAGGTCGCAAATGCCTTCACAAACAACTGGTCAGAATAAGATAGAAATTATTATATCTGTGAACCAGCACAAGTTAGGAGAAACTGTTTCTACTGGTGGGAGGGTCAGGAAACCATAGGATACAGGTTTAAGATAATTGGGAAAAAAAACAATGGGGAGATGAGAAGAAATGTTTTTACGCAGCGAGTTGTTATGATCTGGAATGCATTACCTGAAAGGGTGGTAGAAACAGATTCAATATTAATTTTCAAAGGTGAATATATATTTGAAAATGAAAAAAAAATCAGGGCTATGAGGAAAGAGTGGGGGAGTGAGACTAATTGGATAGCTCATCCAAAGAGCTGGCAGAGGCACGATGGGCCGAATGGCCTCCTTCTGTGCTATAAGATTCAAGAGTTGAATGATATACAGTAACTTCCATTCTTGCTTGCAGCTTTTCTGGATGATAGTAGGCATTAGGAAGTGACAGCAGTGGGGGAATAATTTACTTCCAGAGGGCTTGCACAGTAGAGTAACCTTTTTGGACCTTTATGTCACAAGAAGACAATGCTTGTTGGGGCACTTGTTATACTTTCTGCTTGGATTCTGCAATGGGACAGCAAAGTGCACTTCATTAAGGAGAAGTAAATCAGGACACTAATCATAGCAAAGACATTTTGGTTGATAATCTCACTTTTATCAAGCAAATGATAAGATCATATTGAATATATTAGTTTACAGTATTCCTACATCTAATTCTGATACCACTGATCCTTGAAGTCATTTTAAGAAGTTGAATAATGAAAGAGATTAAAGTTTTCCCCAATGCCATCTATTCCCAATTGCCTCTTTGTTTCCAAGAGTGAAAATCCTTTAAGACTGGAAACTAAGGTCATTACTTTGAATTTTATTTTTCTTGGACTTTCCTTTTGAAGGATTTTGTTCCAATTTAAATGTTGCTGTACTTTAGCATATATTTCAGTAACTTTTGTTAAATGGCTGGGAAAGAATCCTTTTGTCCTTGACCAGAGCAAAAATGTTTAGTGGATGTCAGAATGGCAAGCCAAATTTATTTCACCCTGGTCAATCTGTGGCATTGCACATGGAGAGTCAAGGCCAAGTGTAGTTTTCAGGTGAAGTGGGGTTGGAGGAATATTTGAACCAAGCACCCAGACATCAGTCCCCATTTAAAGTCAGACATTCTATCCTTAGCTCCATATATATCTACATTTACAATAGACATTGCCTATGTAAAGTCATTATTTTACAGTGCATCCACTGGAGGGGGTAATTAGACAAGTTTACATAGGCCCTTTCCATTATAAATGTGGACATAGGAATTTACAATGGAAAAATGTTGACAGGAACTCCGCACGGATGTAAAATATTTAATGTATTAAAGATTTCTTTCCTTTGTGGCTCATTCTTTGCCTCACCTTCACTTTTATCTTTAATTTCCTTCATGCTTGCTATTCATTTAAAAATGTAGTTACTTTTTTTCCACTTTCAAGTTAGTGTATTCTTTGAGGGGATTTGTCTTCAAACCTTTTTCTTTGCTTCATTAATAGAGACAACAGGGGTCAATTTTAACCTAACCTGCCCGTTGGTTACTGAAGGGATCGGGTGTAATGCTGGTTTTACATCCTGCCCGATTTTACTCTCCACTGAAGTCAATAGAGATTAATATTGGGCGGGGAGTTAAACCAGCATTCGACCCGATCCCCTGGGTTTCCCACTCAGTGAGTTTGGTTAAAATTACCACCAATTCTACTGTGAAAAAGATGCCTAAAGAAAACGACTCACCTGTCAAGATGAGTTGGTAGCATGTGTTGTCACAAACATTAAGATGCTCAAGCCTAAATCACATGGAGCAGATGGATGGAGTGAGGGTGAGATACTTGCCGGATGCTGGTATGTGCATCAAGGTGTCCAGCTCAGTTTTAATTCACATAAGACGTTGCCTGATTACCAGTTTTCACACTGCAGGCTGGAAGAAGCTGAAACTCTCTAACACAAAGACCTGTTGTGTGTAATAACAGTCACAGAAATAAAGTGGAAAGTGAAAGAAGAAAATATTGCCAAGCAGAAGGTAGGGTTTCAGAAGGGGGCCCATTTTGCGTGCCAAAGGTTTGAAAGGTACAGGCATTGCGGGGTGAACTTCTTAATGCTACAGATATGGAAAAGAAAGCCACAGAGATAGCATACTGGGACAGGAAGGGTGGTTCGATGAACGTCATTGCTTATGTGCTGCTTGATGTACGTAACCAAATGTGCTCTCTTCTGGCAGCATCATTTCCCATAGCTTCCAAAAAAAACATGTTTCTCATTGAATTATAATCACTTTCTGAAATCAAACTGTCAAGTAAAATGCTTAATCTGGAATTGGCTACAGCACCAACAGTATGTCCTGCAGAAGTGTCAAACGATTGCTTAAGATTTGCATAATATTTTTGTGCCCTTACTCAAAGTTAATTAAGTATTTGTTCTGTTAGACAAACTTGCTGTCTACCCTTGTGGAGTTGCCTGTTTGTCAGCTGATTCTAAAGGTGAAATATTGTTGGTCTTTGAAGCAGAGACTCCAGTTCACCTGCCTGGCTGCTAAACAATGACAAATGTTTTCCTGTGTACTCGATTTGGATGCCTGTGCATGTGATTTGTATGCATGGGCCCAGTCTGCGTTTATTCTTCCTTCCAGCACTGTGGGAAACAAAAACAAACACCTACACTCTGGGTTGACAGTGATTACGTTGTCATTGGTGAGTGAAAGTGCAGGGAAATAGGGGGTGGGTTATGACAGCTGCTTTATCTAAACTGATGGTTCAGTAGAGTGGTTATAGAGTTCCTTAGGTTCGTTCCTCATGACTCTTATTAGAATAGCGGCAAGGTTTTAAAAAGAATGTCGTAGAACCATACAACATGGATGGAGGCCACTCGGCCCATCGTGTTTATACCAGCTTGTCGCTGGAGCAATCCAAAACTAATCTCACGGCCCTGCTCCCTCCCCATAGCTGTATATCTTTCTCTGCTTCAAATATTTATCCAATTTTCAAAATGACCCCCATTTACTGCATAATCTAGGCTTAGAATTTCAGTGCAATACTGAGAGTGTCCGGCAGATGAGACCTTAAATTGAAGCCTTGCCTGTTTGTTCAAAGTTGTACTTGAATAGAAATAAGGAGCTGTCCTGGTTCCATGACCTACATTCAATGCTCAACCAATACCACCAAAAACAGAATCACTTTGCTATTTAGGGGTCATTACAGGTGTAGAATGGCAGTTGTATTTGTCTACATGACAATATACCACACCACAAAATTAATTCATTATATAAAGGCACTATTCAATCAACCATTATTTCACATAGATTACCTTCATGATGGCTTGGGTACCAAACATTAATTTTTATTGAAAAACCCTAAATCAAAGCCTATATTGCATGTCAAGACTGAAAAGATTCAAACAAGTCAAGAGATAAACCAAGAAATAATGGTTAGGTGGCACTAACATTAATTTTCAAAAGCCTGTAGGTTGTAGGAGGAGGAGAGGGACATAAGATTGTTATTAGAAGGTCCTCCCCATCTGTGGGAGCAGTATTCATGTCTTGAGTGGAATTGAGCATTATAGGACGTTGAATTGTGAGGGTAAGGAAGGGTTTTGCTTTTGGAGGCAGCTTTTGCAATGGAAGGAATGTTGGAGTTCCTTCCAGAATGAAACAGCGATGTCAAAAATATCAACAAATTAAGCGGTAAAGTTGGAAACATCAAACTTAAGAGGTAGTATAGAGTTAGCAGATTGAGAGGTGTGGTAAGAGAGTGCTCTGTGGTAGGTCTGGAATGGATCTTGTTGCCAACACTGAAGTGAAGGACACTGCTAATGAACATCTGGACAACCAGCTGTGACATTTCAACTGATCGATATTCAATCCCGACTCACAGAAAGTGAAATTCATCCTTCATCTGTATCCTTCTTTTACTGCTATGAAGTTCCACTTTGTTTATAATCGCTTAACTCTTAACAAAAATTGAGTACCAACCCAATGTTAAACAGCACATCAGTTGTGTTCCCTGAGAACACATAATGCAGATGGGTCGGTCGGCAGCTGGACTTCAGTAATATAGTACCGGGAAGGGGGCAAATGTAAATGGATGATTGAATCTCTGAGAAGTAGGCACAATAAATCAACACATTTTCCAAAATAAAACACATTGTACTTTTTAGTCACTTGACTGATGACAAATATATAACCTTGCCTTTCCAGGTGTTATGATAAATGGGTGACTATTTGTGATAAATGTCCAAGAATTACACTAAAATTGAAAAGGCTGCTTGTCAGGACAGACCGCGTGCAGCCTATCAGTCAACTGGTTGGCAGTACAGAACAACTGACAATAGGTCGTGGAAGGGGTAGATTTAACACCAGTTATTTAACTGTTACAGTGCCCAGGAGGAAATGTAAATGAATGCCCAGTGCTATTAAAAGTAGATGCTACAGCGGCATAGCTATGTTCCTATTCTGAAAGCCCACACCGAGTCTGTTTGACAATTTTATTATCTTGGGTGTTTTTTTTTAACTGGTACTTTTTCTAAAATAAAAGATTAAAATTATGTCTCCCATTCACCACAATTTCTGTCTATTCCTCACAGTCATGCAGGATACCAGACTTAAATATAACATAACAAGAAACAACAGTACAGTTAAAGGGACATTCTCTTCAGATTGACTTTAAATATAAGCACTCTATCATTATTGGTTAATACAATTCATGTCCTCTTTACCCCACACAAACTCAACACCCTGTGGAGGAAAACAGCTATCTCTTTATAAACACATCCAACTTCCTGGAAAACTTCCTGCCCTAATGTCAGAAAGTTGTTGGTCGCAAAGTATTCCACGTGACCATCTCAGTCAATAAAAAAAGAAACTCATTTGTGATCAACACCAAACATTCCATTTTAAAATTCTCATCCTTGTTTTCAAATCCCTCCACGGCCTCGCCCCTCCCTATCTCTGTAACCACCTCCAGCCCTACAACCCTCCGAGATCACTGCGCTCCTCCAATTCTGGCCTCTTGCGCATCCTCCGATTTTAATCGCTCCACCATTGGCGGCCGTGCCTTCAGCTGCCTGGGCCCTAAGCTCTGGAATTCCCTCCCTAAACCTCTCCGCCTCTCTCTCCTCCTTTAAGACGCTCCTTAAAACCTACCTCTTTGACCAAGCTTTTGGTCACCTGTCCTAATATCTCTTTGTGTGGCTCGGTGTCAAATTTTGTTTGATGATCACTCCTGTGAAGCGCCTTGGGACGTTTTGCTACGTTAAAGGCGATATATAAATGAAAGTTATTGTTGTGTGTTTGCCTGTTCATTTCTTTTTAATTGTGATTGTTAATGAAGAGCGTTCAATAGAAGTAATGCAAACGAGGAATTCTAAAACAAATGGAAAACAGTTTCAATTCATGTATATTTCATTGTTACCAAAAGAAGGAGCAAAGGGAATCAGGAATGCCTTCAATTGACCAGTTTGGTTTGAGGCTCAGTCCTTGCAGCTCGTGTACTCAACAGTGACGCTGCTGGTCAACACAGGAACCGCAGCAGCACTTCAGTTGCAATTCTCAGACTGACCAGGAATGTTGCTGTAGGTCAGATATTGCGAGAGTGATGGACTCCGACAATGGGGAGAAAAGACAACCAAGGGGAGAATCATAAGTAAAGAATAAGGGAAACAAAAGTAGAGGGGGAAATGGTAAAGAATGTTAAAAAAGTTAAAGGATTAAGGATGAGTTTAAAAATTAAAATACTGTCTCATTTATGTTACCTCCTGCCCCTCTTCCTCTATTTATATCTTTGTATCCTGCCACAGGAGATTGCCCATTTTCAACAGCTTGTTTAGTTACATTGCATTTGTAAATTGTGCTTCATTTTTATTTTTATTCTCTCCTTTAAAATCTTCGTCATCTACCGTCCCTCCAAACCCCGTCCCCATATCCTCCCTCTTTTTCTCCCTCAGTCTCTGTACTGAGAAACCCCTCATCTTCGATGATTTCAATCTCCATCTCAGCTTTCATTTTCCTCCTCTCAATTTAATGCTCACTTATCCTACGTAAATCTCTTCCTCCATATAAACTCTCCCACCATATTCATGGCCATCCCCTCAGCATTGCCATCTGACATGGCCTCTCCACTCCCACGGTCTCAATCACAGAAAAGGCCATTTCCAACTATTTCCTTGTATCCTTCACCACCCACGTAGGAAGATAGGAACAGGAGTAGGCCATTCAGCCCCTCAAACCTGTTCCGCTATTCAATTAGATCATGGCTGATCTGTATCTTAATTCCATCTACCCACTTTGGTTCTGCCGAACAAAAATCTATCAACATCACTGTACCCTCTTCCAATCCCACTTCTATATTTGCGTCTGGAAAAAAAAACTCTCCCCCAAGTCACTTACAACTGGACTTTCAAACTCCCAGCTGCCTAGCCTCAGCCATCCACTTTCAATGCCCTTGTCCCTAACAAAACCTTTACTGTCTCCCAACATGGTCATTTCCCCTGGTATGGCCCTATCCTCGGTCCCTCAAGTCCGAGAGGTACACACTTGAGTGTACAACTCGCTCAGCCATCCATAACGAGATCTGGCTAGACCACATTAATCATTATTGGGCATCACTCTCCTCTGCCAAAAACTGTCCACTACTCCAGGATCATCTTGGAAAGCAAAGATAATCACTGACTTCTCGACTATCAATCGCCTCCCTAAACCCCTCTCCACTGCCCACTCCACCTTCAGTTCCAACAACAAGTGCGAAGAGTTCATGGACTTCTTTGTCACCAAAATTGAGACCATCTGTTGATGGTACCTCTTTTGCTTTCTCCCCTTGCCCTTGCCCACCAAGCCAAACCTTCCCCCAAGATCCCCCTGCCCTAGCCCTGAACCCACATCGCGCTCTCTCTCTCTAGCTCCTCTCCCAGCTGCCCGCATGCCCTCTCCGAGCATGTGTCCATGCGACCCACCTCCTGCTCCCTTGACCCCATTCCCACTAAACTGCTGACCACCCAACTTCCCTTCCTAGCCCCCAGGCTAGCTGACAATTCCTCTCCTCAAGGACTGTCACTCTTCCTTTCAAATCTGCTATCATTATCCTCAACCACTCTATCCTTGCAAACTACCACCCCATCTCTCATCGCCCTTTCCTTTGAAAAGTGCTTATACATGTTGTTGCCTTCAAATTTATGCTTACCTTTCCTGCGACTCTTTATTTGACTATCTATAATCAGACGTCCACCCCTGCATCGAAGTGGCCCTAATCAAAGTTATGAACAACATTGTGACTATGAGACCATCGAGCATTATTCAACCTTGTCCTCCTTGACCTCTCTGTAACCTTTGACGTGGTTGATGGTTGACCAGATTAACCTCCTCCAACACCATATCCTCTGTTATCCCTCCCGGTGGGACTGCCCTCACTTGGTTCCACTCTTGCCTATCCAATTATAGCCAAAGCATTCCTGGCAATAGCTTCACTTCCCACCCTCGCACCGTCACCTCCAAAATCCCCCACAGACCCATCCTTCATCCCCTTCTCATCCTCATTTACATGATGTCCCTTGGTGACAATAATCACAGACATGTACACTTCTGAGACCGTCTATCTCTCTTGACCCCTCCAGTGTTGTCAGACTGCTTTCTGACATCCAGTCTTGGATGAGCTGCAATTTCTTCCAGCTAAATACTGGGAAGACCAAAACCACTGTCTTTGGCCTCCACCACGAACTCCGTTCTCTTGCCATCGATTCCATCCCCCTCTCTGGCCGTTGTCTCAGGCTGAACCAGACCATTCACAAAGTTGGCATCCTGTTCAACTCCGACTGAGCTTCCAACCTCATATCCTCTCCATCACAAAGACTGCCTACTTCCACCTCCATATTATTGCCGACCCCTGCTCCTACCACAGCCCATCTGCCACTAAAACCCTCATCCATGCCTTTGTCATCTCCAGACTCGATTATTCCAATGCTTCTCATCCTCTGCCCTCCATAAACTTAGACTCATCCAAAACTCTGCTGCCCATATCTTATCCTGTACTAAGTTCCAATCACCCATCGCCCCTGTTCTAGAATTCTCTCCCTAACCTCCTCCACCTTCCTCTCCTCTTAAGACCCTCTTTAAAATCAGCCTCCGAGCCCTCCTAATATCTCCTTCTTTGGCCCGGCATCCATTTTGATTATGATGTTGTGATGCGTTTTGGGGCATTTTTCTATGTTAAAACCACTTTACAAATGCAAGTTTTTGTTGCTATAAAGATATTATAGGTTTTTTTTTTCAAATTTAAGCTCCTGTTTCCAGAAGCAGGTCCAGAGATGGGAATGAAGTGTTTTATTTGGATTCTTTAACAGGTTCTTCTAAGCTTTTGCAATAGAGACCATGATGTCACTCTTACCTGTTGCTTTGCATTGTTGGTAATATCTTTCCTGTGGAGAACTGCCAATATTTTTCATACATAAGAACATAAGAAATAGGAGCAGGAGTAGGCCAATCGGCCCCTCGAGCCTGCTCCGCCATTCAATAAGATCATGGCTGATCTGATCCTAACCTCAAATCTAAATTCATGTCCAATTTCCTGCCCGCTCCCCGTAATCCCTAATTCCCTTTTCATCTGATAAGATATATATTTTTTGACAAACAGCAATTACCCACAGGCTCAGTATCTTTCCTTAGGCTAAAGATCAGGACAAGCTGAGAGGCAGAGTGGAGAGCAAGTAATACAGCAGGAGAGTTATGAAGAATTAGACTGAATCTCATGAAGAGAACAGAACTAAGATGTAACATGACAAAAAGAGGGAAAATAGCAGAATTGAGGAGTAGGCAGTGAGACGGGCTCCGAGATGAGAATGGGGTGGGGGAGCAGCGATGATTAACACAGACAAGATTCCTTTGCCTCATTTACTTTATTCAACTTACTATACTGCCCAGTCAAAACATCATTCTCCTGTCATAAGCTTCAACACTTTTAATCTGACTTTCCCTTACAAATTTGATTTTTGAATTGATAATGTTTTGGTGAACTACAGAGGAACACTAAGCATAACTTGTCAAAGCACCCTGAAACTAATAATTAAAAGAAAACTTGCAGTAATCACCAAACTATGTCTGTAGCTCTCTCGTGCAATACAATATTATAAAGCATATTAGAACTGTCTTCATTCTGGGCAGTCCTTATTCACATAAATTAGGTGACCTAATCGAGGTCTTTAATATTATGAAAGGGTTTGATAGGGTAGACATGGAGAAAATGTTTCCAGTTGTGGAGGAGACCAGAACTAGAGGCCGTAAATATAAGATACTCGCTAATAAATCCAATAGGGAATTCAGGAGAGACTTCTTTACGCGGAGAGTGGTCAGAATGTGGAACTCACTACCACATGGAGTAGTTGAGGTATTTAAGGGGAAGCTAGATAAACACATGAGGGAGAAAGGAATAGAAGGATTCCTTCTAATAGGGTGAGATGAAGTGGGGTGGGAGGAGGCTCTTGTGGGGCATTAACGCCGGCATTGTCCAGTTGGGGTGAATGGCCTGCTTCTGTGTTGTAAATTCCATGCAATCCTATGTAAAGCATGAGCCATACCTGGAATGGACTTCAAAATGGTGGGATGGTGGAATTGAGAACCTTGAGGCATTTAAGAACATAAGAAATAGGAGCAGGAGTAGGCCATATGTCCCCTCGCGCCTGCTCCACTATTCAATAAGATCATGGCTGATCTTCAACCTCAACTCCACTTTCCCGCCCGATCCCCATATCCCTTGATTCCCTTCGAGTCCAAAAATCTATCAATCTCAGCCTTGAATATACTCGTGATGTGGAGATGCCGGTGATGGACTGGGGTTGACAATTGTAAACAATTTTACAACACCAAGTTATAGTCCAGCAATTTTATTTTAAATTCACAAGCTTTCGGAGACTTCCTCCTTCCTCAGGTAAATGTTTCAGGAGCTCCTTGAAGCCTACGCATTTATACATATAGAACAATACATGGTGTTTACAGACTGCCCCTGCAACTGCCCGTTGCCAAGGCAATCACCGTGTTCAGACAGAGAGGTGTCACCTGCAGAACCCCCGAATACACATTCAACAAAAAAACAAACAGGGAAAAAAAACAGAGAAAAAAAACAGAGAGAGGCAGAAACATCCGGAAGGCAGAGAGAGCCAGCAAATGACCCATTATATTAAAAACAGATAACATTTGTTCGCTGGACGCTGTTCTCTTGCAACCTCAAACAGACCATCGTTCGCAGCAAATTACCCAGCTTTCAAGAGAACAGCGTCCACGACGCCACACAACCCTGCCACGGTAACCTCTGCAAGACATGCCAGATCATCGACACAGATACCACCATCACACGAGAGGACACCACCCACCAGATGCATGGTTCATACTCCTGTGACTCGGCCAACGTTGTCTACCTCATACGTTGCAGGAAAGGATGCCCCAGAGCATGGTACATTGGCGAGACCATGCAGACGCTGCGACAACGGATGAACGGACACCGCGCAACAATCGCCAAACAGGAGGGTTCCCTCCCAGTCGGGGAACACTTCAGCAGTCATGGACATTCATCCACCGACCTTCGGGTAAGCGTACTCCAAGGCGGCCTTCGAGACACACGACAACGCAAAATCGTCGAGCAGAAATTGATAGCCAAGTTCCGCACCCATGAGGACGGCCTCAACCGGGATCTTGGGTTCATGTCACGCTACACGTTACCCCACCAGCGAACAAATGTTATCTGTTTTTAATATAATGGGTCATTTGCTGGCTCTCTCTGCCTTCCGGATGTTTCTGCCTCTCTCTGTTTTTTTTCTCTGTTTTTTTTCCCTGTTTGTTTTTTTGTTGAATGTGTATTCGGGGGTTCTGCAGGTGACACCTCTCTGTCTGAACACGGTGATTGCCTTGGCAACGGGCAGTTGCAGGGGCAGTCTGTAAACACCATGTATTGTTCTATATGTATAAATGCGTAGGCTTCAAGGAGCTCCTGAAATATTTACCTGAGGAAGGAGGAAGTCTCCGAAAGCTTGTGAATTTAAAATAAAATTGCTGGACTATAACTTGGTGTTGTAAAATTGTTTACAATTGAATATACTCAATTACTAACCCTCCACAGCCCTCAGGGGTAGAGAATTCCAAAAATTCATAGCCCTCTGAGTGAAGAAATTTCTCTTCCTCTCAGTCCTAATTGGCCGACCCCTTATCCTGAGACTATGCCCCCTAGTTCTAGACTTTCCAGCCTCTCAGCATCTACCCTGTTAAGCCCTCTCAGAATCTTATATGTTTCAATGAGATCACCTCTCATTCTTCCAAACTCCAGAGAGTATAGGCCCATTCTACTCAATCCCTCCTCATAGGACAACCCTCTCATCCCAGGAATCAATCTAGTGAACCTTCGTTGCACCGCCTCTAAGGCAAGTATATCCTTCCTTAGGTAAGGAGACCAAAACTGTACTCAGTACTCCAGGTGAGGTCTCACCAAAGCCCTGTACTATTGCAGCAAGACTTCCTTACTCTTATACTCCAACCTCCTTGCAATAAAGGCCAACATACCATTTGCCTTCCTAATTGCTTGCTTTACCTACATGCTAACTTTCTGTGATTCATGTACAGGGACACCCAAATTCTTCTGAACATCAACACTTAATAGTTTCTCACCCTTTAAAAAATATTCTGCTTTTCTATTCTTCCTACCAAAGTGAATAACCTCACATTTCCCCACATTATACTCCATCTGCCACCTTCTTGCCCACTCACTTAACCTGTCTATATCCCTTTGCAGACTCTGTGTCCTCCTCACAGCTTACTTTCCCACCTAGCTTTGTATCATCAGCAAGCTTAGATATATTACACTCGGTCCCTTCATCCAAATCATTAATATAGATTGTAAATAGCTGAGGCCCAAGCACTGATCCTTGCGGCACCCCACTAGTTACAGCCTGCCAACCTGAAAATAATATAAGATACAGTCGGATTCTGTGATTGGAGGGGAGGCTCTAAGTTATTCTAGTTGGATGAACTAAGATGGGTCAAAAAACAATGGGTCAAAAAATGTCACTGGTCTCTCCTTATTCCTATTTAAATTGTGGGGGTAAAAATGGTGCTGAGATGAAAATCCAATAAAACATCTCGATGTAGGAGTAGAATATTGATGTACTAAAGTTTACTATCTGGTGTATCACAATACGATTTTTACATTTATAAAACCAGACGCAGTATGCTGTACCTAAAAGTACTGATTTTTATTTTATTTGGCAGCATGCAGTTAGGGCATTAAAATCTATTTCTGGCAGTGTTTCATTTTGGCACACTGAAGTCCTGGGCAACGTCAACTGGTAAGATGCAGCAAAAATGCTGAGGCCACTGCCTCCCAGATATGAACAAAAAGTCAAGGTTGCTTATATCCAATTATTATTGGCCCAGATTTTGCTGGAGCGTGCCCCATTAGACATTTCCCTCACCCTTCAGCTCGAAATTTTTTTTTCCCTGTAAGTTGCTGGAAATGCGACTGATAACGGCACAGCGAGGGTAACATTATCTCAAAGAACAATTTACTACCTGTAGGAATGAGATTCCACGCTTTAAACTGTCCCCTTTCTGGGGGCCAGAGAGGTGGATTGCAATGCAGGAACATAAATCTCCTCGTTAAATGAGTATTTACGCTGTTAAGTAGCAGCCCTAACTTTCTGAGACGAGTTTAGTTGGCAATTAATGCGCAAATCCAGCAATTTCATGAAACCCACGGGGAGGTTGAGGGCGAGCTGCCGTTTTTGCGGGGCTAGCGGCGGTGGCGATTCGCAATTCACGGGGAGTGTCTTCCTCGCCGCAAGTTGCTGGCCGATTCACATGTTAATAATGGCGCCACTAAACCCGTCGTCATTGTGGCAGCAAAATCTGGGCCAACATATTTTGTTTAATTTTCCCCAATGCTACACAGCTGTGCAGAGGACTGTGTGGTAAACTGGTCAGATTCAAAGCATTAGTGCCACATTGACATTGTGTGAAGGTCACGGGTCTCTCCTTCACAGCATACTGCAAGTGGGTATGGGGAAGGAGTGAAGAACAGTCTGGGTGCATTTAATTGCATCGCAAACCAAACACAATGAAATATTTCCTGAAATATTACATTTTTATGTATAAATATCCAGCTTTTCAGTAAATAAACATCATAACTCCAGATTTGAAGCATTAAACTTGCTGCTGCTGTTATTTTCTGTGTAAATATTGATTGCAGTTGAAGAATAAAAGGTAAATTATTGACTATACATTTTCAGGCCTCGACTAATAATCCAGAGAACATGATTTCAAATCCCATCGTGGCAGTTTGAGAATTTGAATTCAGTTTTTAAAAAAAAAATTGGCATTAAAAAGCCGGTCTCAGTAAAAGTGACCATGAAGCTGCCGGATGGTTATAAAAACCCAACTGGTTCATTAATGCCCTTTAGGGAAGGAAACCTGCCGTCCTTACCCGGTCTGGACTATTCCTGACTCCAGCCCCTCACCAATTTGGTTGACTCTTAGCAGCCCTCTGTAGTGGCCCTGCAAGCTGTCCAGTTGTATTAAACCGTTTCTCAGGGCAACTAGGGGGTGGGCAATAAATGCCGGCCTTGCCAACGACGCCCACATCCTGAGAATGAACAAGAACTTGCAGGGCCATGGGGAAAGAGCAGGGAAGTGGGACTAATTGGATAGCTCTTTCAAAGAGCTGGCACAGGCACAATGGGCCAAATGGCCTCTTCCTGTGCTGTATGATTCTAAGTGGCTGAAAGTGTGTGATGATGTTTAAAGCTAATAGCCGAGGTCTTATTTACACACACCAGGCCGCTTCACTTACCCATGCAGCTTGAAAGCTGAAGTCAATATTTACTTATGAAGTATGTGTAAATAATACCTTTGCACTTCCATTTTAGAAAAATGCAAAACTGGACAACAAGGACTAACAGGAATGGAAGTACAAAACAGTGTGGATTCTGCACCTCCTGACTCGTAAACATTAATCAATGGTGGGGATGTGCTCCAAAATTGATGTGCAGTAATTCTCCCAGTGTGGCAGCTCATCCCTGATGCATGGCACTATGCCACACTAAAACATCTTGGGAAAACCTTTTTTCTATTGGCTTTGCATTGACTGCTTTCTGATTCCAGTGGTCAGCTGTCTATGGTGCTTTGTCCTGCAATATCACTCATTGCAAACTGTAACGAATAGTCAATTAGTGTGAAATAGTGAAGACTGATTTTTTTCACTTGTAATTGCTTTTTCAATGTTTACAATTACAATATTTCCTATGTTACAACAGTGATAACACTTCAAAAGTGTATAAATGCAAGTTTATATAAATGCAAGTTCCTTCTTTCTTTCTATTATTAAAAAGTCTTGCATCTAGCACACACTTCCTGTTAAGCGTAAATCTTACTCCCTGTAACACTTTCTCCATCACACTTTGTTAACAATTACCCTATTTTGTAAACAACAGATCCTCCAACTCACTGTGAGCAACGCCACAATAGTTCTGCTGACAATAAATTAAAAGTCTTGCATATATGGTGCAATACCTGTAAGTGCGACCCTTACTTGCTGTAACACGTTCCCTGTCACACTTTCTCTGTCACCCTTTATCAATACCCCTTTTGTTATAAAACAGAATATCCTCCAACTCACTGTGAGTAATGCCTCAAGAGTTCTATTGGTTTTATATAAAACACTCATTCATGTAATACTCAAAGTTTCTTACTTCCTCATTTGTAAATTGTAAGTTGTAGGCCGGTGATAGTATTACAGCAGTTTTGTATTTATTTAACCTTTATGAGTGTGAATGTGGGATTTAGACTATAACAGTGGCAGAGCTACACAGCTGATCAGTTCACACTTCATATTCAGTATGATAAGTATCTGAGATATTGCTGCCAGCCTTTCATCTAACATATGCGGGTCTAACAACTGATCTTAACATGTCCCCGATATTAATTCCTTGTGCATTTAACAATGCAAAATGTTGACAGGATTGCCTCTACTAGTGTACAGAAAAAAGTACCTCCAATATATGCTACATATGAAGAGGATGAGAAAAGACCATGAAACTTGCCCCATCCAGATGTGATAAGATACCACTGACCCACCTTTTGGGAGAGGTTAAAAAAAAACAGTATTCTGTTGAATTTTTGTGCTTTTTGTACTCACTTCCGGAGCAAATAAATTACGGATCACATACTGAGCAAATTTCTCGTTGGCCTGCCTGCCATCTCTGTTGGGCGATAGTACTTAGCCTTGAGCGGGGGGGAATAATAACTAAAAATGGGGGTGAATATTTTTGTATTGCCTTTTCTTCAGTTCTTTTATCCAGTATTTCCTATTCTCTTACTACCCATCATTCTTCTGGTGGGGGGAGTCCAGAACAAGGGGGCATAACATTAAAATTAGAGCCAGGCCGTTCAGGAAGCATTTCTTCACACACAGGCCTGTGGAAATCTCTTCCCAAAAAAACTGTTGAGGCCGGGGGGTCAATTGAAAATTTCAAAACTGAGATTGATAGATTCATGTTAGGCGAGGGTATTAAAGGTTACAGAACAATATGGGCTTGAGGCTGGAATGGCTTCCTTCTACGCTGTAATTTTATGATTTGTGCAATACTGTTGAGCTTATGCTATAATATTTTAATCCACTTCCCATTCACACAGATGGGAGCAGAGATTTAAAAAAAATTATTGCTTTGTATGTTTGACCTTCATTGCTGCTCCAGATTGTGTATTAAAATACACTGGGAATTATTAATATGTACGGTCCTGAGCAGTTACCTTTCAGAAGGGAATTCTCCCCGGTGACCTGGCCAATATTTATCCCTCAACCAATATTTCTGAAACAGATTATCTGGTCATTATCTCATTGCTGTTTGTGGGACCTTGCTGTGCGCAAATTGGCTGCTGCGTTTCCCTACATTACATATAATGATTACACTTCAAAAGTACTTCATTGGCTGTAAAGCATTTTAGGATGTCCGGAGGTCATGAAAGGTGCTATATAAATGCAAATTTTTTCTTTCTTTTCTAAGTTGGTCCTTGGTTTGGAACCAAATCTGGCAGCCAGGACCCCTTTCCTCTCTCGCTCATAACAATGTGGGCAGCTTGAGTCCAGGTTTTATTGGAAATAATTCAAATGTGCAGAATTTACCCTGAGCTGGGGGGAAGGATTAATTCACTCAAAGACCAGAGAGGTAAGAATTGTTATGCTTGGCATCTACAGCATCGTTGCAAATGTGCTTGTGAAGATTTCCTCTGTTTTGTAATCTAGTCATATCATACACAGGTTCTAAAGGAACACATTTATGATTTTACCAGAAATACAAAGCAGAGGAAGTCTATAGAAACATACTTATGATGTTAGTGCAAATAACAAGCAAAAGAATTCATAAGGCTGGCTGGGATGGTGAGTATGTCAGACTGGTGAAGATAGGGTTGTTGTTCGGATAGTAAAGTGAGATGTCTAAACGACATCAAAACCAATCTTGAAATGATCAATGCTGGCAGGAGGGGCTGAGAGTCCCTAATAATGATGTTCCTTAGCTCAGAGAGCATAAAATTCACTCAAATAAATACAAGAAATATATTTGTGAGCAAAGTCCTGTGAGCTGCAATCTCCACGCCACATGCAACTGGGGAAGTAGAATGGAAAGTATCTCACACAGTGGGAGCTGCGATCGATAGCATCCAAACCACAAACTTTAACAAATCAATTTTATAAGTGACTGTATTCTATCCAGACATGTACAATACACAAGATCAGTGCTATAAAAAGAAAGGCCATTTTGAACTAATGCACTTATTATCAGCCAGAAGATGTTATTGGTCTCCAGAGCCATACAACAAAGACAGCTGGTGACCACCGAGGTTCTCACAGTGCTTGTTGTCACTATAATCCTGTACAGCTGGATCCCCGGGGTGTTCTAACACAAAAGAGAGATTGCTCCTGGAACGCAAGCTTTAAGGAGTTGCACTTTCCACTCTGAAGATTTATTTTATGATTTGTGACGTCCCTTGGACCTAACTCTTAGGGGCACGAAACTTCAGTCTCAAAAGAGGCCTAAACTGTGCACACATTGTGATATTTACAACTGTCTCACAATATCACTGCGAGACAGTGGACTGCACATATGTTTTTTATCCATTATATTTATTATCAGTCTACATTTATTCAATGAAAGACTTAAAATATTTCTTATTCATTCTTATTATTCACATTCCGGCAAGGTATGTAATGTTTTGCTCTATTCTCATTGCATTTATTAAATTTGGGGAGCCTTACGAGGTTAGCATGTTACATCTCATCATTACTATTTTGTATTATTACTAGCAACTCTCCTTAGTATTGTTCACAGTAAGTCAGAAGTTGCACTGTTTTATAAAGATAAGAACATTACATTGTGCAAAACACAAATATTATTAAAATATAATGTTAAAATGCAGGTGTATGTCCTTTTAATGGTACAAACTTTAATTGCTCGTAACATTGGGTTGAATTAATACAGAGGTTAATTAAGAGGCTGCAGACATTCTGGCCCCAATATTTACGGAGAGGCGGGGAGGGAGCAGGGGCGTGTGTGTGCAGCCAGGAAACACGGAAATGATGGGAACGCGGCGGTCCTGCTGAATTTAACGGCAGGAACTCAATATCCTTCTTTTACGCTGTTTCCCGCCAGGTAGCCTGCAGTTCCCATGGCCAGGGACTTTTGGGGACGGTCCCTGGCAATCAGCAAAGATCAGGGTATGGTGGGAGACGGGGGGACGGTGAGGATTGGCTTGGAGCGAGGCAGGGAGGAGGGAGGGAGGGAACGATCGGGGCATAGTGGTGGGGGTAGGCAGATCACGAGGTGGGGGGTGGAAGATCGCGGCAGAAGATTTGCTTGAGGGGCCGGGAGGAAGCACTCCTGCTCCTCCTGGCCCACAAGCAGTGCAATAAAAAGTATTTATCTGCTGGATCCGGCACCTCCCGCCTCCCTTCAGCTGCCGGGTTTCCTGAGCCCTGGGAAACTCGGCCCGCAGCCAATTAATGGCTCCAAAAATCTGAGGAATCAAGCCTCATTAACATATTATAATGATGGACCCGCCTCTCCAGAGCGGGTTACTCGGACGCCCCCAAACCCATCGCGGTTAAACCGGAAGTAGGCGTGTTCATGGTGGATTGGGGTCGGAGTTCACATATTTACCGATTTAAACGCTCCCCTGACCTCCCTGACCCTCTCCCGCCCGTTGTGGGACAAATTAAAACTCCTCCCTCTGACTCTGACATTTTGTGTTCCTGGATGGTTCTTGTTATTTTACACTTGTGTTTTAAAACGTGACACCGAAATTTACACTGGACAGTGTGTGACGCACACAGATCCAAAGTTTAAAAAATAATATTACCAGTAGATCTCCCATGGCATCGCTCAGAGTGAGTCAGAGGATATGTGTTTTTTTTAACAATAGTGGGGGTTATCAACAAGATGAGACTGGGAAAGTGTGATGTGGGAAGTGCGGTATCTAAAGGAAATGTGCATTATCCTCAATGCCAGCTGAATTATATTGTCAGCAAACAGCAGACAGAATATTCAGCTAACATTAGAAAGATTAAAAATAAAACGTGAAAACTTTTTAAGGTTTGCTTCGCACCACTTGCAGTAATATTCCAGTCAGTGCACAAGACTGAGTAAGAGACCATCTCTTTGAAGTGCTCTCACATTACGTGGCTAAATTTAATTTGAGAAATGTTACACCCACAGAGCCCGAATGTAAAACAGAAAACACTTTACATCCACATAAAAGAGTATTCCTTGTACAACTGCATTGTTTTGTCTGTGTAAATGTTCTCTCAAGAAAGGTTCCACATAAAAGATTATGAAATGACAGCAATCCAATAGCCTCTACATGACCCACAAAAGATTTTCTGAATCATAAAAGATCAAATAAATTTAAAATTAATCTTCAAATTGAGCCTATTATGATTACAGAAATTTGTAAGCTGACTACTGATAAATATCAGGAGATGTAGTTCTTTGCAATTATGAAGTGCTTCACGATAATTTCCATCATATAATCCAGTGTGGAAAGTGTTACAAGAAGTGCAGTACTTAAAGGAAGTGTGCACTGTACTGAAGACTTTTAATATATCGATAGAAATCTCATTAAGGGCATTAATATATTAAGGTATTAGTTTAAGACCAGTATCCATTTTGAACAATTCAGTCCTACTGTCGTCTCCCAAGTCTGATTGGCTTCATTGGTAGCAATCTTGCCTCTGAGTCAGAATGCTCGTGGTTCAAACCCCACTTGGAGTATATAATCTAGTCTGATACTCTGCACACTTTCCGCAACTTGCCATACAAAAAATTTAAAAACCTAAACGTGCAAGGGCAAGTCTAACTAACGGCCTTTAGGTGCCCTGTACAGCAAGTTATGGCCCATAATCTAGGCTGACATTCCAGTACTGAGGGAGTGCTGCATTGTCCGAGGTACCATGTTTCAGATGAGATGTTAAACTGAGGCCCCTTCTGCCTTCTCAGGTGGATGTGAAAGATGCCATGGCCACTATTTGAAGAAAAGCAGGAGAGTTCTTCAGCAGAGGGCCTGTCGCTGCTAAGATCAGCAACTCGGTTCGATGCCTTTGATCAAGATCTTGCTGATAGGAACAGCTCAGATCACAGTGGGGCAACGTGTCTCCAAACCGTAACAAACACGCCGAAATCTGGCCTGCTTCACATCCTCTCTGCCTTTCGGGGCTCGTCGATCAGAACTGGGGAAGGGGGAACAAAAATAACTCAAACAAAGTCAAAGTGTCAGTCCCTCTAGTGGCTGGTGTGATATCAGATTGCTGTGTGTGTGTGAACACTTGCGGGAGGGGGAAATCATTCCAGATTCAGGTGGACTCGGTGTATCTGACGGTACTGATTAGAGAAAATGTTCCCAGCCCACAACATACTGCGCATTATAAAATACCACAATTAACCCTTCTGCACCAACTAGATAACACTGTCCTCACCAACAACTCCTGATTCCATCTCCCCAGGTGGGATTTAGACTCGACAGTCTGTGATACTTGCACAGAAAAGCAAATTATTGTAAATTTGGGAGAAAAAAACAGGAATCTATTTTAAAATGTAAAGTTACAACTTAAGATTCAAAAACAGTTAATGGATGTCAAATTTCACAGTGCATTGGGTCCCATTCCCGCTCCTATTACTCTCCTGTTGATCTGGCTCGGGTGAGTTTGTCATATTTATTTGTTTTCTTAATTTGGCCGTGATTCCTCCAGCATAAAACTGATTCATTTCATTTTTTTTTTAAATTAAGGGAATTGCCCAATAAAGCGTTTAAATGAGAGAATTCAACGCTACGCCCTGAGTTATGGGTCAGGCACGCAGTGGATGGATTTGCAATAAATAAATTACAGTTTTGATGCAACGTAATTGTTAGTGGCGACAGAGGGAAGCGTCTCTCTCTCTCTCTCTCTCTAACTCTGTGCCTTGGAGCCGGGGGTAATAAGCTCGAGTGCGGTGGAGCTGCCGACAGGGGTCTGCACACTGACGCAGCGCCGGGGAGGATAAGCCGGTGGATCAGAGCCGGGCCGGTCACACAGACACCGCAAAGCAAACCCGAAATGACCATTTGGGTTTCTGCACAGGCCCCTTTTGCCCTGCCTGCTCTGCAAGAAGATATTGGGATTTCCAAATAGGGGCAATAGGGAGAAGTAAGTATGCTTAAAAATAATCATTTTAAATATATATATATATATATATAGAGAGAGAGAGAGAGAGATGCATGCTGATTGCTCATTCCGCTCAAAATTGATCCTTTTTTCACAGGGTGTCTGTGTTTTTTTACAGCTGGTGAATCGAGCAAATGCAGTGCAATTGGACGCATGCTCGCATCAATTTCAATGATGTTTCATGACAATTAATTTCACCCTCCTCCCCCTAAATATATATATAAATAAATATATACAGATAGAGAGAGAGAGAGAGCCTTGGAGAGTAGAGTTGGCTGCATAAAGCTTACCTCATCATGGTTTGCCTCGCTCTGCATGATGCCTGCCTGTAATTTGCTGTTAAAAGTGCATGCGTTTTATTTTTTCAGTGTGCCTCAGTTTGCAGTCGGAAGTTGGAAAGGATTTTTCTATATATTTATATTTGCATTGCTGATGCTTGTTTGCTGAGTGTTTTTTCCAGCACGCTTGGCAGAGGGAGCCCCAGTGCCATTTGAGCAAAGGATGTTTAATGGTCTGATCCGGCGATCCTTTCGAGGGTTAATCCGAGGGGAGTCAGGAGAACCAGAGACAGCTCCTGACACATGTTCTCCATGAATTTCCAGGCACAAAGTTGTCCTGGCTCTCCTGCAAGTGCGCAGGCGCCGGGCTACCAAACAGACACCTTTTAATTCTGCAGCAAGTGGGGGGAAGGATAAAAAAAAAACCTTTCATCTATTTCAACAACAAAAAAGACAAAACTTGTGATCCGAGAGAATTCCACCCCGGATCCCCACCACCCAGTTATTCCAGCTTTGCCTTTCTGCCATGTAATAAGATCAATAGAGAGGGAGAGGGAGAGAGAGAGAGAGATCCCGGGCAAGGTTGCTCCTTGCGTTGGTGTGAAGATGGTGATTCCTCCCCTTGTGTGCCAGACACGGCCAACTGGACGGAGGACCAGCGAGAGAAACGGCGAGGAGAATGGACAGCGCGGGCCGCCTCTACCCAGCTCTCTGAATAATGTCATCGAGGGGCTGCTCTCCCAAGGAAAGCAGTGAGATCTCAGCCCAGCCCCCCGTGAAAGAGGTGATCAGAGGTCGCATGAAGATGGTCATTGACCAGCTGGAAGTCATCCTACAGGAGCTGAAAGAAGTGGCGAAGGAACTGAAGGAGGTAAGCACGATTTTCTCTCTCTCTCTCTCTCTATTTTAGCAAAATAACGACTCAGAGAGTCATTAAAATGAGGATTACATTTCCCTGCATCTTCCATCCACCTCAAGCATTCGTGGTATTAAAAAGCTGAGCTGTTATTGTTTTTGCATGTTATGTAATTTTAATATTTGCAATTGCAAACAAAAAAAAGGTTGATTTGAGTGCAGATTTATAAAGAAAGGGGAGTGGGCATTGTCATGTGTGAGAAGGGAATAGCGCGAATCATTGATCAAAGCCAACCAATATTGTCCCTGTAAACTTTGTCCGGCTGCCATGCTTGCTGTTCTGAACATGTTGCAGTTCTGTTCCTGCTAAAAGACGGGGGTCGAAGTTGTAAAGCCCCGTTCCCTTGGACCACCGGCTTCACCCAGAAACGGTGCCCACTGAATTTATTCATCGCCGACGTTGCTTGAGCTGATTCTCGCCAGCAAACCCCAGAAGATTATACAGCTCCTGTCCTCTGTGATTCCCCTCTCTGTAAAACTACCAGTAAATATTATCCAGACATTTTTTGATACCAACCTCAGACAGAAATACAGATAACGGGCGCGATCTCATTCTTGATGCCCACATAATAATTAATAACGCGCATTTAATATCATGGCATCTCACAGTAGATATTTTAAATATAAGGTGTCTGTCCTTCTGGATTTCTACCTTTTTCTGATCTTGTTTTCTAGATACGGTTTTTGCATCTTTGCCGAGAATCACTTTCATTGAACGCTAAATTGTCATTTTGAATCAATTGATTGCTTTCCTGTAATGCCTTGCTTACTTTACACCTTTAACTGTTACACACACGCGAAAAATAAATCCTGGCAGTTGAAGTGAGCAGAATGGTTCCAGACGGTTTACAGCACCGAGATTCTTCTCACTACTTTTAACCATGTCTGTCTGCATTTCTCAAGTGTCACCTTTTCCTAGAATTAATCGCGATTGAACTAATAATACGTCCGTGTATCAAATCTGACATTAATTTGCAGCCTCCTATTGTTAAATAGTTGCTATTAGCTACAAACGAAGTCATTAACGAGGAAATATGCATGATTATGAAATGTTTAATGCTTAATCGTTGGAATAAATTGACTGCCTTCTGCAGGACATACTATTTAGGCGTGCATTTTTATCAATTAGTATTCTTAGGGTTTGATTTATTGAATGACAGCAACTTTCAAAGCCCCATTTTCTCTTGCCATAGGGTAATGTATTGTGATTTTTGTAGGTAGTAAAACAGATCGACAAGCTGACATCTGATTTTGATTTTGAGCTGGAACTGGATGACTGGACCATTGCCACAATGAGTAGCACATCCAGCAGTGACACGGTGAGAAACCATAACAAATGTGGGACTTTGTCTGACTACGGGCAGCTGGGGTTCCTGACTCCGGACATCCTGTCGGACAGTTGGGAGTTCTGCTCTTTCCTGGAGCTGCCACCGGAGGTGACCAAAGTTGATCCTGGAGGAGATGACAAGGACTTCCCACCCAACCCATCGGAGCCAGATTACCGGATGATGAACGGAGGTTTAATTCCTAATGGACCTGAGGGCTGTGCCCCTGACTCGTCCAGCGAGGAGACTATCAGCAGTGCCCCCAGCCACAAGACCCTCCCGAGGACGTCTGGCACCAGGGAACGAGTCCGTTTCAGTGACAAGGTCCTCTATCATGCGTTGTGCTGCGATGACGATGACGATGAGGAGGAGGAGGAGGAGCAGAAGAACACGACCAATACTGCCGCTGCCACAACTCCTAACGATAGTCATGACAGGGCTGGCGGTGCAGCACCTAAATCATCATCATCTGTCTCCAAACCACGTCACCACAGCCACCAGCCCACAGTGACAGCTATAGGCAATCCCTCCACTAGGAAAAAGATCATGAGAAACAACAGCACACAGACAGTGTCCCACAAAAGCACTCAGACGCTCCTGACATACGGGTCCTCCAAAACACAACAGAACTCAAAGAAAGAGGACTCAAAGTAGCCACCCCGAGAAGGGAAACTGCTTGACTACCTATTGGCACCACGAGGCTCAGGGATTTTCAATAAAAAAATGTTTTACAGTAAAGGTAGATTCCAAAATTTTGCACCCATTGACTAATTGCATAAAAATGCACTTTAAGGATCTACTTTTTTTTAGCTTTATTTTACCTGGTACCTTCAAGATTGTAGGAGGCTTTTATTTTTGTCTTAAGTCGCAGTATTTAATCTGGCCTGAGTACTGTGCCTGTAAATAGAGCGTGCTTCCAAACAAGCCTTCCTGTCTCTGTGCTCTGCTTCTCCTCGCAATGTCCTACAGTTGATAATGGTTGTAGGTTTTCATTACATTTTTATTTCCAAAGCAATTAAATCTGTCCTGGTTTTAATTGGTTCTGTTTTTTTTTTAAAGTTCCAGATGCTGTGATGTCTGTTCTAAATCCTTTCAGTCCAGAATTTTTTGGCACTTTGCTGAAACATTAACCTATTTCAGATGACCTAACATCCACATAAGCGGCACTAGATAGAACTACAATGAATGGAGAAATCTCACCCAACATAATGCTTCTTTAAATGAATGACATCATTTGAATAAACTGAAAAATCTGAATCTTGTGATTTTTAAAAGAAAATTGTGCATAAATGCTTCCATAATATTCAGCGGGAGAGTTAACCCATTGAGTGCTATCTAAGTGTATCTTGAAGTATATTTGCGGATTGTCCTAACAGATACAAAAACGACAGTCTGTAATGTTATCATTTCACATATCAGATAAAGAACAGAGCAGTGGTTTGAAGTAAGACAGAGTATTTTGTTCCTACAAGATTTTTTTTTAAAAGACACTGTGAAGCAGTATGCTTGGAAAGAGTTTACATGTTTGATTTGTAAGTTATATTGTATGGTTTGTTTAACGCAAAACATTGACTCATTTGATGCAATAAATTAGTGTCTACTTTATCTAATACATCTTGAGTTTCAAGGTTAATTTAAGGAAAGAGGCTATAATATGTAACTCACCCAACAGTGCAAGAATTGTCACACAGGAAATTATGATGAATGTAAAAGCGAGAAGAATAAACTGCCTGAAAATAATATTCTCCGACCAGCTGAAATATAAATTAATTTTAGTAAGTTCAGTGTCAGTAATACGTATTTACACTAAAGGACCTCCTGTGGCATTTCTCAGAGTAAGTCAGGCAATATGCTGTTGTATATGAACTGGAACATATACTTTGTAATGTATTTTATTCTGCTGCTAAGGGGGAACTGTGTATAGCCTGGCCTGTCTCTTTAAGGCCATAATGTCTTATCACTACAATTTCTTTTTAATTGAAGTTTCTTTGAAATCAGGAAGAAATGGCCTTTTTATACTTCAAGTGTGGCAGAGAATTTTGCATGTGTGACTGACATGTTTCAAAACATATGTTTTAATGGTGTACATGTCAATGTTTTATTACATTTTTCAAAAATGTTTATTTATTGTTAATGTTGTTTTTTAGAGGATCATAATTCTGCATGTGAGTCAACCAAAATTCCCAGGTGTGAAGGAATACTAAACAGTTTGTTGGCGTTAGATTGTGCCTTCCAGAATTTGTTTGAAGATTGGACCAGGAGCTTTGCGCTGACAGGATGAACAGAATAGCATGTCACTTGTGCAAAAGGCCATAACTAGATGCTCATATACAACAGGTCTTTCACACTGGCGTTTGAACTTTCGGAACTCACCCCGTTTTCTACACTCTGCTGCTTTTTCTTAAGAAAAATTATCTACTGTGGATATTGTTATGGAAGAAGTTGACAGCACTGTTCGAGCCCTTTTTAAAATGATTCTTTTTGCTGCTCAGAAAAAACAAATAATGAAATCTTTGACGCGCATCATGAGTCAATAGGAAGTCAATTATAGAAAATAATGGCTTACCCTAAATAAATCACAGTGATGCAATAAGGGATTTGCTCTTTATCAACATTTCCTGGTCTCTAGAATTGGTTCAATGTCTTAAATTCGCTAAGAGGCTTGTGTTATTGTTTGTGTATAAAGTTAGTGGATTTTTTTTTCATAAATAAGATTTTCACTGTTGGCAATAGCTGCAGGCCAGCATTACCATCTGATGTGGAGATTTTCTGATGGTGTTTGAAGATTAAGTTGAGCCAAATAACGTAGAACAAAAGGTTTTAGCAGCATTCTGCATGAAAACTGCAGTCATTCAGATGTAAGATGTGCAATAATATCAGGAACTGCAACGATGCCAAGTCATTCTTAAAGATGAATTGTAACCATTTTGAATTGTCGCTCAGTTTTGCATTTAGGATGACATGGCAACTGTATGCTTATTGGTATCTCTTAGTGCTTCCACGCTCCTGTCTCTTATTATTTTAAAACTGCTGGTCAGGGGTACTGTGAATGGAAACATTTTTGTGGAGAAATTACAAAAATCAATTTTACCCTCCAGCGATATGACTGGGTAAGAAGTATTGTGGCAGCAAGCCCAGTTTATGTCATCGTGACGTAATTGAAGTGGGGCTTCTATATAAAATATCTGCTCCGGGCTCCCTATGGCCAGCTGTCACGAAGCATAAAACAGTGACAAAGGAAGACTGAGAGGCACTAGCAAGTATATAGACATTAAAGAATTATTTGGCAGTCCAAGCTGATACATTTCCTGTTTAACAGACCAAGGGGAAATGTGGTATCTTGACCAGTTGTATGCATCTTGCACATTCTGATCGGCTAACCAGCGGGTGCTAATCCCAGAACCGCCCTTGATCTGTCTGCTAATAGTTTACAGTTTCTTTAACTATATAGAAACTATATAGCAGGCTCTCTTCTGAAATAAGGGACCTTGACATAAATAAAGCACAAGACTGCTGCTGTAGGCATATTTGGTATCAGCAAGATGCAAAATGTTACCAGTGCACGAATCATGACTTAATATGAATAAAAAAATACGAGGCTTTAGCTGAACCTCTTCAGCAATAGTGATTCATGATAACCCCACCCCTAATGGATTAATGCTGTGTTTACTTACCGGTTCTAATAATTAATTTTCTTACTGATTTGCAATCTGTGCCTGGATATAAATGTTTTTACGTTGGTTCCTGCAGCACATTGGAGAACCGTCTAGCTGCCTGGGTCCTTTTTTAAGGTATGTAACAAAAAAAAACAACTTTCTACTTTCAGTTCTGTGTCCAAGTTTCATTATGCAGTGGAGATGGTAGGTGGTGGGAATGGAGTGCTGGGTTTATGCTTTTCTCAATTAAGTTTGGTGATCACTTAGAAAAGCTCCCTCAGTCAATGTGCTATTATGCAACATGGAGTAGGGGACCTATCGTGATCAGAGAGATTGTGGGGCTGGAGGCCGCGGGGGTTACAGTTACAGTGTCAGTCAATCCGTCCATCCAGAAATCCTCACACAGTGTACCCTGGCAGACAATATCATCTCTGTCTCTTGTTTCAGCAGCTAACCTGCTCGGTGTGGAAGCCACTACAGCTGCAGTGGTTATCAGGCAGAAATACTTTCATCCATGATGCAGCTTCACATTTTTTATGACAATACAATCAGCTGTCCATAGGAGGCCAAGTTGCTAATTTATAATTAAGATCAAAAACCAGTGGACACAATATTGTTAAAGACGCATTTATATATTTCTTTTCTGATTATGCTTTTTTTTAAATCAATGCAATAGAAGTCACAGTAGTAAACTCACACATTGCCTGATATTAAAAATTAATTGATTGCCTTATGTCTTGCATTGCATTTAACAAACTGAGTGAACCCATTCAAATGAATAAACGTGTTGTTGCAGGTGAGTAAATTCTTATTACATAGAATTTACAGCACAGAAACAGGCCATTTGGCCCAACTGGCCTATGTCGACATTTATGCTTCAATAGAGCCTCCTCCCACCCCTCTTCATCTCACCCTATCAGCATAACCTTCAATTCCTTTCTCCCTCATGTGTTTATCCAGCTTCCCCTTAAATGCGTCTACACTATTCACCTCAACTACTGCTTGTGATAGCGAGTTCCACATTCTCACCACTCTCAGGGTAAAGAAGTTTCTCCTGAATTCCCTATTGGATTTATTAGTGACTATCTTATATTTATGGCCCTAGTACTGGTCTCCCCCACAAGTGGAAACATCTCTATGTCCACCCTATCAAACCCTTCCATAATTTTAAAGACCACTATCCTAATATTAACTCGAACTTCTTTTAAAATTCTGACAACTAATGGACTCCTTTTAAATCTCACTGTTTGAAAGTTCAGAATCATGACTGTATAAGGGTCAAATTACTCTCGATAGCATTTATTTTAAAGGTTTGACAAGTTTGTATCAAATCCTTCTGTGGGCTAACACATGTATTTAAATAGCACGTGGTGGAATTCAATATGACTGTGCTAAAGCATTTGTTGCAAACACTATTGAAAGCAATCTCACATCCAATATGTCTAAATGATTTTGTCAGAATTATGTTGCTGTCCTACTGAATAGATGTGGTATATTGATCACACAATGCAAGGAGCTTTATGAACGTGAGCAAGGGATACAACATAAACTTGACACAAAAAGAAGTCATGTAATCATAGGCTCTTAATTCCCTTGTAATTTTTGCTTTATAACTCTCTGCAAAATAACTCCCTTACTTAATTTACCCTGCTGTGCATGGCAAGATTATTCTACTATCTTGGCATTACAATAGACTCTCGCAGTCTTCAATGTCACCTCAGTGCTAATTTTAACAATTTTTAATGATGTCATTTTTTGGGGCTATAGTAAGTATATTATAAGACAAATGTAAGCCTGTAATTCAATCTTAAGGGTTACGGAGGTGCTTTTTAAATTCTGGTCTTATTACTAACTCCACAGTTCTATATAGTCAAGAATTTTAAATCATTCTCTTCTTCATAAGGGATTGTCATAATGTGAAATATTTGAGTTTAGTAATTTAGGTTGAGGGGGTTACTTAATGAACGGTTATTAGTCTGGAAATTAAAATGACACTTTTATTGAATTGTCTACGGTTGAATGATAACAAAAAATGATCTGGCGATCAAATATATCATTAATCAAGTTGAATCCCTAACAGGGTGACTATTGGAAACTATTAGGAACTGATAGAGGCATGAAAGTGCTTTTATGGACGTCTTACCCTTCCAGCTATCAGTTCTTGTTAACTGGCCTGTTACTGATTTAGACAGCCTAATACCATGTGTTCGTTACTATAATATTATCCCCAAGGTGCTTGGAATTATTGCAGCATGCGACTCTCTTGCTCAAAGTTAACACTTCAGCCTAGTTTGATGTACTATTGGATGACATTGCACCAATTTATCATCCATTCCTGTTAGTAAACCCTCCCAGACTGAAATACAGTCAATAACTTTTCTCTTGTCAATTAAGATCTAAGACCCTGAAACTACAGATACCAATTGAGCATGTGGACACTTAACATGTTTGTCCAAAATTCCCCTCTCCATTATTGTAACAGAGATGTCAATCTATTTGTTTTAAACAACTTAACGCCTCCACTAAATTAGCAGTGAGGGAATTGCAAAGGAACACATCAAGCTTTGGTATTTTATTATCATACGACGTAATCGTAGAGTCTATGGCCCCGATATTTACGGGGAGGCGGGGAGGGAGCCGGGGGTATGTGTCAGCGGCCGAGGAACACGGAAATACCGGGAAGGCCAGGACCTCATTAGAATCTCTTGACTCCGTTTTCCGCCTGGCAGCCGGCCTAGACTGAGAGGCTGGCCAGGCAGAAAAGTCTAGGGTAGAAGGCCGCAGCTGGAGAGCACTGGGGACAATCCGCGGCAATCGAGGAGATGGGGTGGGAGGGGGGTGGTGGTTGATGGGGGGGGGCGGCTCAGACCGCAGCTGCGAGGAGGAAGAGATCGTGACGGGGGGGGGGGCTGGGCAGATTGTGCAGGGTTGGCCGATCGCAGTGGGGGGGAAGAGATCGCAGCAGAAGATTTGCTTGAGGGGCCGGGAGGAAGCACTCCGGTTCCTCCTGGCCCACAAGCAGTGCAATAAATAGTATTTATCCACTGGATCCGGCACCTCCCGTTTCCCTTCAGCTGCCGGGTTTCCTGAGCCCTGGGAAACCCGGCCGGCCGGCCAGCGTTAAATTCAAATGGCTGCCAAAATCTGAGGATTGGAGCCTCATTAACATATTGTAATGATGGACCCGCCTCTCCAGAGCGGGTTACTCCGACCCCAAACCCACCGCGGTTAAACCGGAATAAGGCGTGTTCGTGACGGGCTGGGATTGGCTTTCACATATTTGCCGATTTTAAGCAGCCAGCTACCTTCACCCCCCATTGGTCTGGGGGAGGGGTTTAAAATTCCCCTCTATGTTTTTCAGTTAAAAAGCCGTTTTTAATGCAACGTACCAATCTGTCTTTAATGATCAGTTTGCCAGATACGTCCTCCTTCCTTTCAAAAAAGGTAGTGAAATATATCATCAATTCCAATCCGAGCAGTTGGTAAATAACAAGAGGCTTGATTTCCTCCAGCATCGGTTCACCTGTTTATGTAAAGTACCTTTGTGTATTATTTTAACAGGTAACCCGTTTAAAATGACTGCGTTTAAAGAGTGAGCCAAGGAAGTTTATGTGGATATATTAATGAGTGCAAAACTAGAGGAAACTAAGTCCTAAGTTGAGCATATGATCTGGACTGACAGTGCAGTACTGGGGGAGTGTTATAGTGTCAGAGGTGCCATCTTTTGGATGAGACGTTAAACCAAGGGCGGACGTAAAAGACCCCATGGCACTATTTTGAAGAAGAACGGGGGAGTTCTCCCCGGTGTCCTGGCCAATATTTATCCTTCAACCAACATCACTAAAACAGATCATCTGGCCATTTATCTCATTGCTGTTTGTGGGATCTTGCTGTGCAGAGATTGGCTGCCCCATTTCCCTACGTTACAACAGTGACTACACATCAAAATACTTCATTGGCTGTGAAACACTGGGACGTCCTGAGGTCATGAAAGGCGTTTTATGAATGCAAGGTTTTTTTTTTGAGCTATAAATAGTGACACCAAAATACAGCAAACTGCAGGTTGGGAATTTACAATAGAGATAAAGAAAGAAAAGCATGAGCTTACATTTATATATATCTCACCGTCCAGGTCCTCGGGATGTCCCAAAGCGTTTCACAACTATTGAAGCACTCTTGAAATATGGTCCCCATTGTAATGTAGGGAAAGAACAAAAACAGTAAAATATAAAGCTTGTATATGCATCAGTTGGTTAAATTAAATTCCTTGCACGAAATACAATTGTACTCAGCCAATATTGAATCATGACTGACTGACTTGATTTCCAATGAAGTCTCACCTTACGATGTTTCACTCTGCTTTTTGATGAACATCTCCATAACCCTCCTAATTTTGTAATTTTTTTGAGCTTCTAGGATTATACAGTTATTTTCTTTCTTAATAGCGACGTTCCTTATTTTTGAAAAGATATTTCCTTGCCTTCCTCCTTCAGTCTTCTGCGACCACATAAAATTCCCAAGCAGGAAGGCCAGTGGATGACCTACTGCTAGGCTTCAGCCAATGGCACTCGAAGATCAGCCATTACAAGGTGTGTGAGAGGAGCTACTGGTGAGTTTCCATCTCTGATTTTTTTTAATGAAAAATGGGAGAATGCCTGTTTTGTTCTCGTAATGAAGATGTGGGATCTTGGGGCTTGGAAAATTAGGATTTCTGAGAATGCAATTCTTACAATTTTACCCTCTCTCCCCCCCAATATCAAACAAGCGAAGCATCAGCATTGATGCTATTTATTTAAAATAACCTCTTAGTTGCTCCTGCGACTGAAATAATCAGGATGGCTCAGAAAATGAACAATGCTTTTAAAAAGAAGTTGCTCTAAATATAAATAGAAACAGTCGCCATCACAAACAGACTGGCCAGATTTCTGCACGGGTTTGATATAAAGCACCAACAGATCTTATCTAAGCCTGCAGTTCTTCATCTTTGTTTAAATTATTCATGATGATGAGAAAGTGAGAGGAGGAGGATTGGAATTCTCCTCTAGTTGCCTCGAGGGCTACTTTTAGTGCACTAGTTATTGTGTCCACATCAATTCCTTTCTACACTATTTTAACGTAGTCATTAACCAGTTTAAAATAAAAGGGTTAACAACTGCATTAAAATGGACAAATGTATTAATTGGTGCTCTGTCCACAGGGGTTTACATGAACGCATTAACGACTAGTCACTAAAAATAGTGCAGAGAGGAAGCGGAGGCTCAGTTATCTGCCAAACGTGTAATGAATATTCTACTTCCCGTATATAAAATAATAATGTATTCTAATACCTCATTGGACATTGGTGTTGAAATGCTGCTCAACAGATTTAATGATGATTTCATTCCCGCACATTATCCATGTTTAGACTTTAGATCTTCATTGCACCATCAGTGCCACTCTGCAAACAGCCTCTAGAAGAACAGTCTATAGATTTAAAACAGAAATAGACAGTTTCCTAGAAGTAAAGGGAATTAGGGGTTACGGGGAGCGGGCAGGAAATTGGACATGAATTTAGATTTGAGATTAGGATCAGATCAGCCATGATCTTTTTGAATGGCGGAGCAGGCTCGAGGGGCCAATTGGCCTACTCCTGCTCCTATTTCTTATGTTCTTATGTTCTACAGAAATTGCTATCAGTCCCTAGCACTTCACTTTACTTTCCCATTCACCCTTTATTGACCTGCTCCTATCTCATTCACTCAAATTCAATCTATTTATCATCTTCCATTTGCATCCATTTCAATGTAATGGGTGATACTGAGTATCTGATACCAGATCAGCTGACAATTGCTTTAGATTTGGTCAGGCTTTACTCACTGGTTCTTTCTGATTTTCAGTCAGGTCACCAACCCTACTATGGCTCCGTGAACCTTTAAACTTGCTGCTTGGTAGTTGGCCTCAGTTTGAATGTCAATCTTGACTGTTGCTCGTTCGTTAGGCTTTTCCTACTTGCTAGTTTTGATTAGGAATGAGTGGGAAAACTAGTTAGGGTTGGGACAGTGATTATTTTTCTCACATTACTCAAGTACATTGCCTGGTTAATCAACCAGGATCATCGAATTGACAGGACACATGAAGGTGCCAATCAGTCTCCGAACTGTGGATGGTAATGTGTATATTAGGAACAAACATCGTAATCTTATAATTCTAACAAATAAAATATAATTTACTCAGCAGATGCAGTACAGAGGTTAAAGGTTAAACTTATGAGTCACAATCTCACACACACTTAGAGAAGCGAGTTAATTCCATCCCTTTTCGCCAGATAGAATTCAGGAGCCAAGCATTAAGACGAGTTCCGTGTGACAGTAAATGTCCTAAACTATCGGATCCCACATGAAATGTAAATGTTAAGATATGGCATATAACGGAAATAGGACTATACGGCCAATTTCACCAACATATACTCTGGATGTGAAGCCTCTTTTGCTGGGAGTGCCAATCAGGAAATCATGGGCATGCTGTGTTCAGGGCAGACCAATTTAGGCATTAGGTCCCTTATTTGCACATGCAAAGGACCTAACTTCTATTTACAGAGAATTACATAGAATTTTACAGCACAGAAACAGGCCACTCGGCCCTACAGGTCTATGCTGGTGTTTATGCTCCACACAATCCTCCTCCCACCTTACTATCTCATCCTATCAACATATCCTTCTATTCCTTTCTCCCTCATGTACTTATCTAACTTTCCCTTAGACGCAGACTCTGGATGCTTCTTTTTCTTCCTTTACTGATACGGCAGGCTGCGCACTTCCGGCATGGAATGTGTGCGCATGCCCCCCGCCATATTGGATGCTTTGGCGCTCGTTTTATGCCTGTATAACAGGTGCGGCATCAACCAATTTCTAGGTCAGTGTATTTGAAAATTGCTTATTCCTCATATGCTTTATTTTCTCAAGTGTCAGTCAACAAATATATTAAAATTTTTTTTAAGAGAAACAAATTATACATGAAACATTCTGAATCCAAGCGTCTCAAAATAGAGCAGTCCAAGTTCAAGGCTTTGATTTATACAGAATGTAAATTTCTATTTATACTGAAGGACAGGAACAGTAAATCTTGGATCAATTCATTCTGTAGAAGCACTTCAGATGTTGGTCTGGATGGTTCAGTGATGAGATTTGTGTGTTGCCCAATTTGGAGGAGCCTTACTACGATCCCATAATTCAGGTAAGTTTTTTTTTTACTGCTAGTGTGCATGGACCTTGCCCATTTACGTCTACAACTGTTGGGCTTCTACAGTGCAAGCTGCTGGAAGAAGTAAAGAAGATATTTAAGGTGGTGTGTAAGGTTACAATTGGAGGAAACTGTACCAAAGATAGATGTCTCTCTAAAATGCTCCTTGTGGTGGCTGAGAAGACTAACATATCTGAAGAATTCCCGATGAGCAAGGCCAAGTACTCCACAACTCAATGCTTCAACATTAGAGGTAAAAAGAGGTTTCTCATGCAACCATAGTTGTTGCAATACCTCCCCATTCACTTGTTCCCCCAACATTATCCATAGCCTCATGCGCTTGTTCCAAGTGAGACACCATTTACATGTACTCACACCAATCTAGCTTACAGTGTGATCTCCTCAATACCAGGAAGACCAAATATCAGTTTGGGTGACCATTTTGCCAAATATCTCCATCTGTCCACAAACATTCCCCATGGTTCTGTACTTCAACACCCATCATTGGTCGGTACTGCCCCAACCAAGCTCAGTGCAAACTGAGGGAACTGGGGAGGTGGGGGAAAAGAGAGAGAAGCAGCATCAGGGTGCACAAAGAGAAGAAAAGCCTGAAGCATCTTGCTTCTGTACTCTCTGCAGCCCTCTGGTCTGAACATTGGCTTCACCAACTTCAGGCCTTAAGTGCCTCTTCCATTTTCTGTTGATATCTTGCATTGAATTCCATTGTGTTCCTTTCCACTTGGAGCTATTTTACTCATTCTTGTGTTTCTAATGCCTTTTCGTTGTTTGACGGAGAGGACCTTTGTAGCTCATCCACCACTTTGTATCCCTTGCCAGCTTTTAAAAATGATCTTAAATATATTTTGATTCTCACCGTTACCTAACGTTCTCCCCTCCCTTCTTCATTTTGGTTAGGATTTTAACGGGGAGATCCAACTTATTAATTCCGATAAAGGGTCTCTCACCCAAACATTAATCTGTCAATTCTCTTTTCAGGACAGCTGTGTATTTCACCACTCTCTGCTTTTGTGTTAAGATGAAGTTATGGCAGAAGTTATCATCCTGAATAAACATAAAGTGGCCAAAACTCCTCTCTAGCTTAACTAGCAAGGTGCAGGACCCAATTACACCATGTCCGAGCCTCTTTCTTACCTGTCAACACTTCCGGTTGACTTGCGGATGGCGACACAATATTACATTTGTCCAAGTGTAATTCATCCACCCATAATTGGGAAGGCCCACTGCATATGGGCGGGTGAATAATGATGACATGCAAATGAGGGGAATAGGACATATGCCGTATTTCCCATAATTTGTGCCCTGTCAACACAGGAGAGCCTGTGCATCCATTATTGCTAAGGGCCTCTAGGAAGGTTGGAAGGGTTGGGTTCAATTTTAAAAGGCTGTAGTCCCTACTGTAATCAATAGCAGAACACTAAGGAAACTGCCAATTCAAAATTCAGCCGCAGTTTTTTTTAACATTCTTTGGTCCATCCAAAATATTTAAAAGGAAATGGGCAGGATCGGGAGTGTAACTCGGGGGCGGACGTCCTCCCCCACTATACTTCTGGTGGATGCACAATGCCATTGATTGGGTTAACCCTGACTATCACAACCCATTGATCAAGGTGGCCTATTGTAAATGATGTAAACTTTTTCTGGATTATACGTGTGAAATTTTCAAGGCTATTCTTAGAAAGCCTATCACAGAATCATACAGCACAGAAGGAGGCCATTCGGCCCATTGTGCCTGTGCTGGTTCTTTGAAAGAGCTATCCAATTAGTCCCACTCCCCTGCTCTTTCCCTGTTGCCCTGCAAATATTTCCTTTTCCCGGCCAGCATATCTCAAACAAATTCCATCTGGATGACTGTTCCTTTTATAAATATTTGCAGATCGTTTTACGCAGAAAGACAAGAACAGCAAATCTCTCAGCCAACTTCTTTTTGCTATCGATCGAGGAATGACATGAAAAATAAATTGGTTTCAGGAGCATACTCTTTATTTATAGACACAATACTGGCCCAAACCGGGGCTCTCTTTGCGTGAACAACCTTGGAACCCTGATTAAGGTCAAGGCTTTAGAGAGTGTTTGGTTGCACACCTGTAAATGTCAACCTGCATCAAGCTCGTGGAGATAAGTGTCGAGCAGCTAAAAAGCATGTACTAGTCCCTGTGCAGTGGAGAGACCTACTGAGATTGAGAATAATAAGCTTACACAAAATCAAACAGAATACTGTACAGTAGCTTAACTTGTTTATCTTATATATAAAAAAAATGGGCCCTGCTTTTTGGCATGTGCAGTGTCTAAATATGAGGGAGGATTTGAATTCTAATCTTGTTAAATATTGGACACTGCCATAATCTGAAGGCATGGACGATTCTACAGGGAACAGGGGAACGAGAAAATGATGAATAAGATTAAAATATGACTTGTCTGACGAGTGTTTTATTACCTATTGGGATTTCTCTCACCGGTGAAATGAGTCATCGTGAAGTTTGTGTTCCTCAATGGCATAAAAAATAGAAAGTGTTTCAGCCTCGGCAAAGATTCCTGATGGCCGTGTTGATTGGTTCACATTATGTATGCAACATCCGGTTCACAGCTGCACTTTTCCGCTCCTGTGCTTGCAGGCCTGTGATTTTTCCCTCCGTTGAAGTGAATGCACAAAAATAAAACACAGGCTAGCGAGTGCAGAAGCGAAAAAGCCCAGCCCACATGTGTAGCCGCGACAACAAAAGTAAAATTTGCAGCAACTGTATTATAGAGGAGCATCTGATGTGGTAACACACGTTGATTAGACAGGGGCCCTGGTATATATAACCTGAGGATACCCAGCTCTACCTCACCACCACCTCTCTCGACCCCTCCGGTGTCTCTGATTTGTCGCGCTGCTTGCCCATCATCCAGTATTGGATGAGCAGAAATTTCCTCTAATTAAATATTGGGAAGACTGAAGCCATATCTTCTCCATACCAAGTCCACCTACGTTCACCTCCGTAACATCGCCCGTCTCCGTCCCTGCCTCAGCTAAACTGCTGCTGAAACCCTCACTCATGCCTTCAGACTCCAGACTCGACTATTCCATTGCTCTCCTGGCCGGCTTCCCACCTTCCACCCTCCGTAAACTTGAGCTCATCCAAAACTCTACTGACTGCACCCTAACTCGCACCAAATTCTGTTCACCCATCACCCACTGTGCTTGCTGACTTATATTGGTTCCCGGTCCGGCAATGCCTTGATTTAAAAATTCTCATCCTTGTTTTCAAATCCCTCCATAGCCTCTCCCCTCCCTATCTGTGTAACCTCCTCTAGCTCTACAACCCTCCGAGATCTATGCGCTCCTCCAATTCTGGCCTCTTGTTCATCTCTGATTTTATCCGCTCCACCATTGGCGGCCGTGCCTTCAGCTGACTGGGCCCTGAGCTCTGGAATTCCCTCCCTAAACCCCCCCGCCTCTCCTCCTTTAAGAAGCTCCTTAAAATCTACTTCAGGGATCTGCAAAGGCTCATAGTTTAACAGCCTTTTTGCAGATCCCTGAATCATGACAAGTATTCACAAAATTGGTTACACTCTTGAAGGATGCAGTTGCTTCTTCTGTGGGCAACGCAACAAAAATGGCAAAGCCTTTATCTGCTAGTATGTCAAACATGTCCTGGGAAGCGAGGTTACTTTGGGATTTTGCCTGTGACCAAGCTCTCCCAAATCCATAGCATTGGTTCTAATCATCTTGCTCATGCCTTGTTCTGTACCAGCGAGGACACAGCTCAAAGCTCCCTTTCTTCCATTAACCCATTTATTTATCTACCTCTGACTGCATGCTTCCTGCACCATAATGCTGGAGTGCTGGAGACAGAGCTATGTTGGGTATCAGGCAGGAATAAATGGATCTGGTGGAGTGAGACTTTATACTGCAGATCTTTGGTGCAGGAAGTGGCACCAACATGTTAAGACAACAGGACATTGCCCTCAAAACCCATTAATAATTTACTGAGCAAAACCATAGCCACCAAAGCCTTTCACAAAGTGTCTTTAGAGACAAATAAATAGATATAGAGGTAGGCACAGACCACCAATGAAAAGAGACAACTGTCACAAAAAATTCATGTTATCTTGATTAATATCGATCATAAACTTTGTACCCAGAGAGTACTCTCGGTGAATCACAAGTCTGTGATTCAGTTTAGGAGTTCAGGTGATATCAACACATGAGAGGCAAGCCTGGTCAACCTCTGAACTCTGCAATTGGATTGCTGTCTTAAATTCACTGAGAAATATCAGCCATATTTATGACATTCAGATCACCTGCCCATCACCACCACCACTATCTCTCAACCCTTTCAGAGCTCCACTCTTATTCATGTAGATTAATGCCAATTACAGATTATACCCCTCCACTATTAAATTTCACGTGCACCTTCATTGACAGGACACACAACTGTCTCAGTTTTAATAGAAACATGCCGATCATTGTCTTATATTACCAGGCGGCTTTTGATACTGAATTACAGAAAGAAAGAAAGGATTTACATAGCACCTTTCATGACCTCAAGATGTCCCAAAGCGCTTTACAGTCAATTAAATACTTTTTGAAGTGTAGTCACTGTTGTAACATACAAATGATCAGATAATCTGTTTTTAGTGATGTTGCTTGAGGGATAAATATTGGCCTGGATAACGGGGAGAACTCCCCAGCTCTCCCTCGAAATATTCCCATGGGATATTTTACGTCCAGCAGATGAGGCATCAGTTTAACGCCTCATCCGAAATGCACTTTCACAAAGTACTTTCTCTTGAGCCGTTTGCTTTTAAGAGGAGTGACTTGTATTTCTGTCTCTCTGTGGGGTAAATCTCAGCGCCCCCGAAGGAGATGAGGGTTGGAGGAACGTGCACAGAGGTCGGTGACCAAAATAACCAGGAGCCATTGGGAGGAGAGAATGCTAAACTCCATCCGTGTCCCCGTGATCCTCACACCTGTCGAATGAGGCTCCACTGGGAGCTCGTCCTCGGAAAATTTACCCTCGTGCCTTGTTTGTTCTGGAGGCTGGGAATCAATGTACTCCATACATTCTGGTCCTGACATAGATGAATTGGGGCCACTCCTGCCCATTCTGTGACATCGTCCAGCCATGTTCTCCCTTGCCTGCCTCTGAAAATAGCGGAGAGAGGAATGTCAGAGAATCGCGTTAAATGTCCAGAGGCTGTTATCGCAAAGTGTAGTTTCAAGGCTTCCTTATCTATGTGTGAAGCCACAGGAAGCATATTCACTTGACCTCATAATAAAGTACAATTGTTTTATTTATACTTAAGGGGGTAATTTTAACCTAACCCTTCCCCCATTGGATGAGTGACTGACGACTCGACCACCCATTTTACACCGCCCGATTTTACTTTCCATTGATTTTACTAGAAAGTAAAACCAGGCAGGATGTAAAACAGGCGGACGATCCAATCCTGTCGCTTTCCCACTGGGCGGGCCAGGTTAAAGTCACTCCCCAAGAGATGAATCTGTGATTCTATGAGGTTTGCGACTGTGGATTAGATTTCCACCTTTACCCGCCTGGATGTTAAGCATCGTCTGAGCAGAGGGCAGAAACGAAAAAATTCTGGCAGAGAGGATAACACGCCTCTCATAGAACCTACCGGATTGAAATGAATGAAATTGTAGCTTGCACAGTACTTTAAACATCTATCAGTGAGGTTCTTATCACTGGACTGGGTAGCGTCTGCTCACTAACCATCCAGATTGTACTGCTTAATTTGTAACTTGTTTTCTCTGGTTGTGCTTAGGTCCTGTGAGATCTTCCATCATCCTCTGACTGAGAATGGCATGACGTGCCTCAGGCTCCATCTCTTTATCTGAAGTGTCCCACCTCAGCTCCTTCCAAGATGAGACTGAGAATTCAGACCACCAGAAGAGAACTCATCCTACCACTGCGTTGCACATAGAGAGGGTCATTTTGACTTCATTGGTAATGAAAATCAGGAGAGATGTACAATGGACAGCTGAAGCAATATTGTCTATTTTATACTATCACCCAGTCACAATTACCCCCAGAGCTACAATAAGTTGGGCTGTTAGACTCTCCCGGAATACTATTACAATAAATTAGTCACCAACATGATTTGACATTGGTATTTTCTACAGACACATGGTTTAATGATTACTTCGTAAATCCCCCAACTTACCCTCAGAACAGCAAAGTACCACAGCAGATACAAATGCTACACTTTAGGAAGGATGTCAAGGCCTTGGAGGGGGTGCAGAGGAGATTTACTAGAATGATATCAGGGATGAGGGACTTCAGTTATGTGGAGAGAATAGAGAAGCTGGGGTTGTTCTCCTTGGAGCAGAGAAGATTAAGGGGAGATTTAATAGGTGTTCAAAATCATGAAGGGTTTTGATAGAGCAAAAAGGGAGAAACTGATTCCACTGGCAGGAGGGTCGGTAACCAGAGGACACAGATTTAAGATAATCGGCAAAAAAGCCAGGGGGGAGATGAGAAGAAATTTTATTATGCAGTGAGTTTTTATGATCTGGAATGCGCTGCCTGAAAGGGTGGCGGAAGCAGATTCGGTAATAACTTTCAGAAGCGAATTGGATAAATACTTAAAAAGGAAACATAGAATCACAGAAGAATCATAGAAAGGTTACAGCACGGAAGGAGGCCATTTGGCCCGTCAAGTCCGTGCCGGCTCTATGCAAGAGCAATCCAGCTAGTCCCACTCCCCCCGCTCTATCCCTGTAGCTCTGCAATTTTTTTTCCTTTCAAGTACTTTTGAAGGCCATGATTGAATCTGCCTCCACCACCCCCTCAGACAGTGCATTCCAGATCCTAATCACTCACTGTGCAAAAAGTATTTCCTCATGTCGCCTTTGGTTCTTTTGCCAATCAACTTAAATCTATGCCTCTGGTTCTTGACCCTTCCACCAATGTAGAAGCACATTTGCAGGGCTATGGGGAAAGAGCAGGGGGAGTGGGTCTAATTGCTAGCTGCTTCAGAGAGCTGGCACAGGCATGATGGGCCGAATAGTCTTCCGTGCTGTGTGATTCTATGATTGGAACTCCCTCCCTAAACCTCTCCGCCACTCCACCTCTCTCTCCTCCTTTAAGTCACTCCTTAAAACCTCCCTCTTTGACCAAGCTTTTGATCACCTGTCCTAATATCTCCTTGTGTGGCTCGGTGTCAAATTTTGTTTGATAATCGCTCCTGTGAAGCACCTTGGGACGTTTTACTACGTTAAAGGCGCTATATAAATGCAAGTTATTGTTGATTCTATGAATCTTATTTGGTGCGTACTGATGATGTCATTCAGGTCTTTCTTTGAGTGCAGAATAAGCAAAAAGTGCATTACTGCGGCTAATAAATCACTGCTACTTGAGCAGCCGAAGCTGCCCATAAATACATATAAACTAATTTGATCTCTCTGTGACTAGAGTGTAATTTTCATGATAAATAGCTAGCGAGTGCTGCTGCAATGTTTAGCTTTGCTTCCTAGCACTGAGTCAGTACATTGGGTTTGCATAGTGAAGGCACGACAGATGTTATCAACTTGGACCAGTAGAAGGGGTGAAACCTTGGAGGATGTAAAGCAAAATTGAATAATAATAAGAATTAAGATTAAGCATTGGGAAAGGCTCTTTAACAAGAGGCTGTTTCTCTGCATTGAAAGAGCAAATCCAAGTAAAACAGAGGGTATTAATGTTTCTTTTTGTAAGACATGAATGAATGGGGTCTGTATCTGGCTACTGAAATGTACATCTTAGAAATTGCTGTCCATGTACGATTCAGAGATTGAGGGTAAACATTAACCTAACTTACTGGGTGGGAAACCCACGGGATGGGGCGAAACTCAGGTTTTACACCTCACCCAATATTATTCTCCAGTGACTTCAGTCGAGCTGTAAAACCAGCTTTGCACCTGATTTCGCACTTTTCCCGATGGCTGGGTTAGGTTAAAACTGCCCCCAAACTGTGGATTGCTGAAAGTTTCTAGAGGAAGTTACTCCCGCTGGTTTACTCGCAATGTTGCTGGTTTTCAGTTCTCGGTCTAAAATGTGGGCAGTCTCCCCCACACTGTGACTACAATTAGATAGTAATGCATCTGAATGAAACATTCGGAAGCCAAAGCCAGCTGTTCATTCTGCATAATTGCTGTGGCATAAAAAAGGAACTTGCATTTATATAGCGCCTTTCATGACCTCAGGACGTCCCAAAGCATCTTACAGTCAATGAAATACTTCTTGAATTTTAGTCACTGTTATAATGTAGGAAATGCGGCATTCAATTTGCACACAGCAAGATCCCACAAACAGCAACCTGATAATGACCAGGAAATCTGTTTTAGTGATGTTGGTTGAGGGATAAATATTGGCCAGGAAAACAGGAGAGAACTCGCCTGCTCTTCGAATAGTGCCATGGGATCTTTTACGTCCACCTCAGAAGGCAGACGGGGCCTCATTTTAACGTCTCGTCCGATAGACAGCACCTCTGACAGTGCAGCACTCCCAAGGCTGACACTTTAAAGAAGGATTAAATATGATGCCTTGTGGCCGGGCATCAGCGATTGAGATACTATATCCTACGCAAAGGTCTTTGTGAATGTACAGCTCGATCACAGCCTCCCAGCTAGACTTCATTATCCTTGGGCACATCTCTGGCTACTGATTATATGCAATTTGATACCAACGCACAAACCTGTTGAACACTTAAGGCAATGGAAAATCTGTTTTAGTGAAGTTGGTTGATGGAGAAATGTTGGCCAAGACACCAAGAGAACTTCCTGCCCCTCTTCAAGTCGTGCCATGGGATCTTTAACACCCAAACAGGCAGATGTGGTTTCAATCTTACATCTAACCCGGTGAGCGACACCTTCAGTCCTGCACTGGACCCACTCTAGATTATGTTTTAATGTCCTAATGTGGAGATTGAAGTCTCAGCCGTCTGATTCAAGCTGACAGAACGTAATAAAACCAGAAAATGTTGGAGAAGCTCAGCGAGTCAGGCAGCATCTGCGGAGAATGAAACAGCGTTAACATTTCAGGTCGCAGATCTTTCATCTTCGGCCTGAAACGGTGACTCTGTTTCTTTCTCCACAGATGCTGCTTCACCTGCTGAGCTTTTCCAGCATTTTCTGGTTTTATTTCAGATTTCCAGCATCCTCAGTATTTTGCTTTTGATAGATCATAACGGTATGTAAACTGGTGCTTACTGCAGACGCACCCTAAATGATATACCTACTGATTTGGGATTTGCGCTTTTTACAAATGTAGCAGTTTCGATAGTGAATTATGCTATAAATTTACCCCCTTCTTTAGTTTTGACCTTAGTGCCCATTAGTGAGGACATTCTTCCAGGTGCTGCAGGGTAATATAGTGGGAGTTCTTCATTTTCCCTGGAGATATACAATGCCTGCACTAAGAGTACTTGATCATCTAATGCAATATAAAGTTGAAGAATGTTCCATTTCCATCACAACCATCCCTTACCTTCCTAGCCCAATAACTATTTATAAAGGGTTACGCCACCTCACAGTGGAAGGCAATGTGATGTTAGCAGCAGCCGAGAAAAGCCAAAACTTATAGTGTGGCGGAGACATGTGTGTCTCTGTGCAACATCATCCCTGGCACCGAGATTCAACATACAGGTCATTTCAGCAACAGAGGCAGAAGTTGCGGTTTCATATTCTCCTTTGATGCTGCGACACCAGCTCCTCTTTAAAGAACTGTAAGGAGTCGCACAACATCAGGTTATAGTCCAACAGCTTTGCTCCGAAAGCTTGTGATTTCAAATAAAGCTGTTGGACTCTAACCTGGTGTTGTGCGATTCCTTACATTTGTCCACCCCAGTCCATCACCGGCATCTCCACATCATCTTTAAAGAACGGCACAGGTAATGAGATGACAACCCAAGTGTCTCTACAGGAAACCCTGCTTTATGAAGTCCCAGAGGTTTTCGAACAAAAGTTAAAATCAATAAACAAGATGAGTATGTTTTTTTTCTATTGTTAACACTGTTGATATTTTAAACTTTGTATTGACACAATGCATTGTGCTGATACTAAGGAAAAAGCAATTTTACAAATGTTACATGTAGTAGCAGCTTATCTGATGGGACATGTCAGTGCATAATGTGGGGACACTGATAGTTTTGAAGTCACCATGCCATGGTTATTTAAATCCAGACTGGAAATTATAAAGAAATAAAGACTTGCATTTATAAAGCGCCTTTTGCAACCTCAAAGCGCTTTACAGTCAATGAAGTACTTTTGAAGTATAGTCACTGTTGTAATGTAGGAAGCGTGACATCCAATTTCCGCACAGCAAGATCCCATAAATAGCAATGTGATAATGACCAGATAATCTGTTTTAGTGATGTTGGTTGAGGGAGAAGCATTGACCAGGACAGAGTTCCTGCTACTGAACTATTCAACCATTCCCACTGGACGATCACACGTGTGGACATTGTATGAGGACATGATTGTGCTTGGCTGTGATGCCGGCCACAGTCGAATAGACATGTGGACAATTAGTTTTTTGGCTTGCGTGTGAATAACAGTCATCTGGACAAGGAAGATAATGAAGGGAAATGCAGGCTAAATATTCTGCATCAATGCTCCTTGCACAGGGTCTTCCCCACTGGGAGTAACAGGAAACTTACCTTCATAGCCCAGCGAAGACCCGTCCTCTTTGGAGAGGACAAGATGAGGAGAGGTTAAAAAAAAGAGTGAAAAGGTAGAAAAGGAAAACACATTAAAAATGGTGAAAAAATTCAAAGGAATGAAATCCTGGTACCTGCAGAACGCGGACAATTACATAGTTTGATTAAAACTGCCCAAAAGATTAAAGAAAACAAAAAAGCCAGCAGACTGTGGGGAATGTTTGAATAGCCTTAAGGGTAGGAAGCATGAGTGTAACTGGTCATAAAAGGCTACAAAGCAAGGGTGGATCTGTGAGACAGAAAGAATAGTGGCCATATATTTCATCTCATGAGCAAGGAAGGCACAATATTGAGTGCTCAAAATTATTTCTGTCGTGTCATTCAATTCATAAAAAGGGTAACCACATGCAATCTTGGCTAACATGATAGAAGCCTGATAATGTTGGCCACATGGGTGCCCTTTATCACCCACAGTAGTCTTGGAAAGCCAGCTGTCTGGTGGAATTAGGCAGTGCTATCAAAGCGGCTGTTGCTGATGTTACAAAGGGAGATGAAGATTTTGGTTCTGTTGCATCAGTCACTTGTTTGATACATCTTTGGACAGCAAATTGACTGATTATAGCTGATGTTGCCTGTTCTACCTAGGAAGGAGCTGGAGATCCACGGTTGTCTGCAGATCATCTCAAAGTAGATGACTCAGCTCTCTGTGAGACCCAAGCCTCTGGAGGCAATGTTACTCAGTAGCATGTAGATGCGATGGATGGTATCATGCCAGGTCTGGACTTAACACCTGTGGTGCCATCTGACATCTCAGGTAGACCTTTTTGCTCTTGGTCAACCTTCTCCACCAATTCAGGTGAAAGGTGAGCATTAAATGTGGTCCACATAGGCACAAACTCGTTACGTGAAATTGTTGAAGTTGCCTTCTGATTCCCAACACGCGAAGAAAACCAAATTTGGATAGAATGCCCTCATCATAATGGTGAGATTAGCACATCACATATGCAGTGCACGAAGATAGCAATTCCCTTGGCTTCCCCCTGAGCAACAATCCCTGAATTAACAAACAGGACAAGACTAATGCAAGGTCTGGGTGACTCCAGAGACTTGAACACAAAATCTAGGCTGACACTCTGGTGCAGTATTAAGGGAGTGCTGCACTATCGGAGGTGCCGCCTTTCAGGCGAGACGTTAAACTGAAGCCCCGTCTGCCCTCTCAGGTGGACATAAAAGATCCCATGGCATTATTTCGAAGAAGAGCAGGGGAGTTGTCCCTGGTGTCCTGGCCGATATTTATCCCTCAACCAACATCATTAAAACAGCGGTGAAATTATGCGTTCATTATCACATTGCTGTTTGTGGGATCTTGCTGTGTGCAAATTGGCTGCCTCGTTTCCTACACTACAACAGTGACTACACTTCAAAAGTACTTCATTGGCTGTAAAGCGCTTTGGGGCATCCTGAGATCTTGAAAGGCGTCTATATAAATGCAGGTTCTTTCTTTAGGCAAGTCAATACATTGTTGGGTCTATTACTACATCCATTTATATCACATTTGCTGCTATTCCTTTCAGTGTGCAATGTTAAGGGATATGGAGCAAAGACAGGCAAATGGCGTTGAGGTGCAGATCAGCCTTGATCTAATTGAATGGTGGAACAGGCTTGGGGGCTGAATGACCGCCCGTTACTATCTATTGTACTGAGTTTATAAAGCCAAATATGTTTCATTATAAATCCTAAACTCTTTGACTGTGAATGATAATGATTCCCATTAGCTCTATAAATCACAGCAGTTTCATGTCCAGCAAGTACATATGGCAGACTTGTTACTAATTATTTGTCTGGAGAGGTATTAAATTAAGTGCCAAAAAAAGTTGCATAGGATTACAGATTGGCTAATATTGTTCAGATCTACCCATTAATAATAGGTTTAATTGATGTCTTAGTCATTCTTTGAAAATCTTTGAGTTATCAGTAATTACACCTAAAGTAGGGTTACTGCCAAATAACCATTCCACTGTAAGTGCTAAATGGACAGTAATGTTACTGCAGTGAGGACAGTTGCACCCATATGTATTTCTGTTTGCAATATTCCACTGAAGATGATTATTTTTTAAAAATTAGACAAAGGGAGGATGGAGAATGGTGTACTGAACAATTAGTATAGTTCAGTGTTTAATCTCTACAGCATACCCCTTGAATGTCACGTTCCAAAGGTTTCTGTACATCATGGAAAAATGTCCACAGGTCGCATGCTCGCCTCAGAGTCAGAAGGCCATGGGTTCAAGTTCCACTTCAGTGACTTGAGCAGATAATCTAGGCTGACACTCCAGTGCAGTCCTGAGGGAGTGCCTGGAAGAGGTGCCGTCTATCAGGGGCCCCGTCTGCCCTCTCAGGTGGGTGTGAAAGATTCCAATGGCACTATTTCGAAGAAGAGTAGTGGAGTTCTCCCCGGTGTCCTGGCCAATATTTATCCTTCAACCAACATCACTAAAAATAGATTATCTGATTATCATCACATTGCTGTTTGTGGGATCTTGCTGTGTGCAAATTGGCTGCCGCATGTCCTAAATTGCAACAGTGACTACACTTCAAAAGTACTTCAGTGGCCTTAAAGCGCATTGTAATGACCTGAGGTCTTGAAAGGTGCTATATAAATGCAAGTTCTTTCTTCTTTCTTTATAATATCAGATCAGGTGTAGGCTAATTTTGACGTGGAACAAAGTTCTCTCTTCATTGGCCTAATAAAGTGCCTTGAGGTTGGCCATCATTAAAGATTTGTCTATTGCCTCAATGTCAATTCTGCTTCCCTGAGCAGATACCCCCGCAGCCCATGTGAGTTAGAGTGCCCAGAATTCAGTACAGTTTGGCAGCTTTGTGCCACGGACATGCTTGGAAGTAGATTAAAATTGGTCAATCCCATTCTATTTGGGAGAAGGAGAAGATTTTAATACCAACAGTCTGGGCCGGGATTTGAAACCATATCCCAGAATGAAAAAGAATGTGTGCCTAATCCACTACGTAACATGGTGACTTCTCCCACGTTTTATTTATTTACTCCTGACACTGAGGCCAAGAAATTGCAATCCAGTGCGGAGTGGGGCGTTGTGAAGGGAACGTGCACCAAACATGTCGGCCCAAGGCTGACTGGAAATTGAGCCTCGGGCCTCATCTGCATAAAACTAGCAAACTGCGGAAACCAATCGGCCCTCAGGAAAATCGGTCTGTTCTGGCCGCCATGTTTGTGTACAAAACGACAGCAACTACACATAAGTAATTAATTGGCTGTGAAGCACTTTGGGATGACCTGAGGACATGAAAGACTCCATATGAATGCAAGTCCTTTCAATTCCTTAATTTGATTCAAGTTGTCTCGCTGAACGAATCTAGACGTCTGAGAAAGGCCTAATGACGTATATTGTCAAGTATTTAACGGTATAGCCGATTGATCTGCAGGTCTGCCTGTGGCCTGGTCTCCACTAAGTGATTAAAAAGAAAGACTTGCGTTGATATAGCACCTTTCCTGACCTCAGGATATCCCAAAGTCCTGGGGGTCAGAGGGCGGAGAGGCAAACCAGAGTAGGGCGGGGGTGGGGGCGCGATGAGCATATTCAAGGGGATTGAAGCCTGATTTTGGTGGTCACCATGGACACTTGGAAGTGGCTGGCAGCTGATGAACTTCCGGGGGAGATCAGATGTGAAAGATCGCGTCGGTAAAATCGGTTCCTCCGACACTAATTTTTCACCCAAAGAAACAGGTGGATTGAGGGACCAATTTCTCCCTCTCAGAATAGATCCAGAGAAAAAACTAGCATCCAGACATCCACTGAAAATGAATTTTTAAATATTTTATTTAACTGACATTTGCATTGTGCAATGGAAGAAATTCTCCATTGGTTTCATCTTGGTACAAGTGTGACAAAAAATTATTATATGAGAGGGCTGATTCTCCAATCGGGAAAGGAACTGGGCCGCAGGGATTGGTTGGGAAATTACGGGCCAACAGGACCTGGTTTTCCAGCGATTTAAATGAATGGACAGAAATTCAGAGGCCCCGATTTCCCCAGCAAATACTGGGAGCACCGGATCAAAGGATCGGCCAGAGGCACGATGCCTGATGCTCTGCACGCAAGTGCCAACCCTGCAGGGAATTATTTGATGTAATTTTATTGAAAATAAATTTGAACCGGTGCGATGAAAGGTCACACCAGAAGTATTAAAGTCACTTTGTGTTTTGGATGCCGACCAACTTTATTGTGCTTTTTACGGCATTTTCTCTTTTATCTTTTTGAACTGGATCCAGTTTAGTCCCATTAAATCAATGAACTCAAAACTGGATGTTGGCTCAGTCTGTTTTATAAGCATCTGCTTCAACAAGTGCCAGTCGAGAGGCGTTTACACTATCTCAACTCAATTTGTTCAAACTGCTGTGAATGGAAATTACCATCAAAGACTAACTGGCAATGTTAATCGGATGTCAAAAGTATGAGGAAAGAAGCCTCTAATTTTGAAGAGGATCTGGGTCCTGCATTTTCCCCTCTTCCATCAAAACAGGCATGGTGATGGACTGTGGGGAGAGGCCATCTTTGGAAGGGTTTATCCTGATAGATTTTGTTTGGCAGCTTTCAGGATGTTTTTATGCAGGTCAAACAAATTCAATTCAAGGATTGAAAATGTCTTTATCTTTCTGTTACCAGGTCAGCTTTAGAACAACAAAAGTCTGATGATTTGAGGCCCGAGATGTAGTTTCAGTCTGGAGTTTCCATAATTTATAGCAGATTCACCAATGTGTTCCTTCTATAATAAAGTAGTATGCCAGTAACGTGGGACATAACATGTATGAAACATCCCTCCACTAACACCACCAAATCAGATTAACTGGTCATTTATCTCATTGCTCTTCACGGGATCTTGCTGTGCACAATTTGGCCGCCATGTTTGCATACAAAACAATAGTGACTACACTGCATAAGTAATTCATTGGCTTTGAAGCACTCTGGGACATCCTGAGGACGTGAAAGACCCTATATAAATGCAAGTCCTTTAAATTCCTTACTTTGATTCAAGTTGCCTTGCTCAATTGTACACTGAGTGTAGACTGCTGGAAAAGGCCAAATATGGGCCCGTAAATTGCTCCGAACAGCGAATCAGCAGTGGTCGCCGCTCGTTAGATGTAATTTCACCCGCTAAGTAACAATGTTCTTTTTGGCGCCAACTTCCTTGAACTGCTCTAAGGCCCCTCAACCAATCAGCTTGAAGCAAGCCACACTGTGAGAACCAGGAAGTGCAGTTCATTCACAAACCGTGCAAACTAAAAACCTGATGAGCCCGATAAGGTTAGGAAGCGAAATAAAGAGAGGACAAGATTAAAATTCTGAGATAAAAGAGACAGAAGGAAAAAGTAAAAAAAAAATTAATTTTTTTAATTTTTAAAAGTTTTTTTAGATGTCTGAAAACTATTAAAATCAAGAGTAATGAGTCTCCACAATTTTTTTAAAATAAATTTATAGTGCCAGAGAGGTTGTTTGGCAGTCATTAAGTCTTAACACACTGTTAAAAGTTAGTTTAGTTTTAAAAAACTGAGCATCCCTGTTTTGTGACGAGATTAGTTCATTTCCAGCTGGGCAGGAGAGTAAGTTGGCGCTGGTCCATTGATTCTATTGATTGCAGCCAGCGAGGGCGAAGCCGTCAAATCGCCGGTAAACCAGGAAGAGCATTTAACTGCGAATGTTCAGTCGCCAGAACTTGCTTTTCTATTCGCCACTAATATCAGGAGAGCTGTTGGGCTCACTGTTATTTTGAAAGCAATTTCTGGCCCGAGTGATTAAAAAGAAAGACTTGCATTTATTTAGTGCCTTTCACGACCTCAGGACATCCCAAAGTACTTCACAGCCAAAGAAAGGTAATGTATCAGCCAATTTGCACATTGCAACCTCCCACAAACAGCAGTGTGATAATAAGCAGATAATCTGTTTTTAGTGATGTTGGTTGAGGGATAAATATTGGCCAGGACTTCTTCGAAATAGTGGCATGGGATATTTTATGTCCACCTGAGGGAAGCAGGTTGAACATCTCATCTGAAAGACAGCACCACTGACAGTGCAGCACTCTCTCAGTACTGCACAGGAGTGTCAGCCTAGATTTTAAACTCAAGTCCATGGAGTGCACCTGCACCTCAAAAAAATCCCTCTTGTTTGTATCTGTACCCAATGCCTTATCCAAACTTGGCAATAAGAAGGGAGTCAGAGTCAGCCTTGGACTAGGGAGACACAGTAGAAGCTGAGTAAATCCCCATTCATGCAGATACATTCTCGCACAACAAAATACCAAACCTGCAAATATAATCATAAATCAAAAAATCGCCAGTATATATTCGAAATAATAAGACAACAGAGAGTGAGTTTAAAGCTGCAATCTAATTTTAGGGTTCAAATGACACTCGTTACCCCTTCAATTAGATGCAGTGTTACCTCCACTGTCATCAGTCCATTATTCTATATTGCTGGCCCATAATGCTTGATGGGCTGCCTCGGTTACCCAAGAAGTGCAAAAGGCCAGGAGAAATCAATAGTGCTGAAGATATCTCTGGTGCTATTCATTTTCCTCCTGGATAATTTTTCTTTTACTGATGTTCCCACAGAGAATTTACATTTCAAATTGATGTAGATTTTACTTTGAAATGAGCCAAAGGGAAATGTTGAAGCACATATATATTCTGAAAGAGATTCTCCCCATTATTAAATCCTTTGATGTTCTACCTTTAGATCTTGAAATTACTAGTGCACAAATGTTTTGTGCGTTTGTCTGAAATTCCTCTATTTGCGATTTTACAAGAGGCACTAGCTAATTTATTTTAAATGTGTTAGCACCTTCACCAAAATAGTGGGCAAAATAATTTCAGATGGAGGCGTTGAGCTCAGATCCCACTGTGCAGTTTAAGGATTGCGTTTCTTAAAATCTGCGCAGGTAATTTGAAAGCAATTTTCTTTCTAACGTTGGACTTTCCTGAACTTCAACAGCTTACATTACCTCACAGATACTATAATAATTCTATGAAAAAGAAATGTAGATTATTGCAGATGACGTCTCTGAAATATTCTCTCAGTTGCGCTCAGAGCTGTTTATAATAAGTTGGTTTGGTTTGCACCAAATTTTTCCACAGGCCGTTTTAACATATTTGTTGACTTGCTCACTTCAAGTGAGCTGACAAAGTTGAATGGAAAAATTTCACATCAACCTGCCAGCAGGTTCGTTACAAATACTACAGACATCAATTTCATCCCCTTAGTATTCTATCGTACTGAAATTGTGTTGCAAACAATTGAACAACTCCCCCAACTCAAAATAACTTCTGAGACTAAGTTCATCACTGGGTGATCTACTGTGGAAGAGTCACAGAGTTCTCGTCTCAAGTGCTGAGGACATGGTTCGTGCTTGGTATTAGGCAAATCTCGTGAATGGAAGACTTGCATTTATATAGCACCTTTCATGACCTCAGGATGTCCCAAAGTGCTTTACAGCCAATGAAGTATTTTTGAAATGTAGCCACTGTTGTAATGTAGAAATCACAACAGCTAATTTGCACACAGCAAGGTCCCACAAACAGCAACAAAATAATGACCAGATCATCTATTCTTTTTTAGTGATGGTGGTTGAGGGATAAATATTGAGCAGGACACTGGGGAGAACCCCCCTCCACTTGTTTGAATGGCTCCATGGGATATTTTACATCTACCTGAGACCCCCAACAATGCAGCACTCCCTCAGTACTGCACTGGAGTGTCAGCCTGGATTTTGTGCTCAAGTCTCTGGAGTGGGACTTGAACCCACAAACTTCTGACTCAGAGGCGAGAGTGCGACCCACTGACACGTTAATAGGCCAAACATTCCCCTTGCAGAGAACATGAGACCAACCAGATGGACCACATACCTGTACATTTCTATGTAACATAACCAGTCCCACCATGTAATTATAACACCGAGTTCCATCAGTGTAAAGAATAATTTCATTGGAGTCATAATTCGAAGAAACTGGAATATATATATCTAGATATACTTATATGCATTGCACTATATTCCAAACAAGTATGGGGTCATTCACTGATTTGCAGTCAGCATGTGCCTTTGTACACACAAAACTAATGAAGAACCCTCAATGTGTCTGTAATTTATGCCCCAAGCATGTGCTATCTTGTACAATATGTACAAAGTCATCTTTTCTTGTTTTGTTTCCTGACAAATGGCTGTTGTCATGTTTATAAAACGCTGTAACAAAGCCAGAGGACGGGTGCATGTTACTGAGTTTCTTGGCAGCTATCTCAGCATTCGACAATGGAGCTGGCCGTTCGATAATGGGATGCCTGATGACATGAAAGACTTTGAATCATTCTATAAAATATCGAGAGATTAGAGAACGCGCCTAATCTTCACAAATCATAAAATTTAAACTTCTTAACCTTTAACTTAAATTTGCCCAATAATCCCATCAATCTTCCATCTGAGTAGACAACAGTTTCTGATTTTAAAAAACCCACTTTATTGACTGTTTTAAAATCATCACAGCTCAATGGAAGAATGTGTGGTGTACTAGTCAGGTCCCCGAGTAAATTCCTGGGTTGTGCTGAGTTAAGTGTTCTGAGCCTAGTTATGGAACTGGTTATGTTGCTACAAGTAAAAGGCGGGAGGTTTAGAGGGGATTTGAGAAAGAACTTTTTCACCCAGAGGGTGGTTGGAGTCTGGAACTCACTGCCTGAAAGGGTTGTGGAGGCAGGAACCCTCACAACATTCAAGAAGCATTTGGATGAGCACTTGAAATGCCATAGCATACAAGGCTACGGACCAAATGCTGGAATATGGGATTAGAGTAGACAGGGCTTGACGGCCGGCGCGGACACGATGGGCCGAAGGGCCTCTATCCGTGCTGTATAACTCTATGACTCTATGACTCTAAGTGGTCTCATTGTCCTCAGGCTCAGGAAGTGAAAAGTCAGCCAGGATTCCCACTCCGGATTAATACCAAGTGTCTATTTTGTGGATATTTGAGCGAGGTTTGGGGTCAGGATCAGATGTAATAATTGCCTTGACACCGATAATCTTCCAACACATGCTGCCAAAGCTCACATCTGGCGAGGTACAAAGGGCCTGCTGGCACCTATAGAAGGTTACTTCAGTGTGAGTGAGCAAGGAAGGGGAGAAAAGTAAAAAGAACGAGCAAAAATACTGACCCATTACTGAATGGGTGGGTATGCTGGCCTGTGATATAATGGTGGCACCATAACCTTGGATGACCATGTGTTGATTCTATCAAAATGACATAAGTTGACTAAGAAGGCGGGATACAGCATTACAATAGATATGGCAGTAAGGTGCAACTTCATAGGAAAATAATCCATAATCGATAGAATTAAATAAGGAGAAATTGTTCCCACTGGCTGAAGGGTCGGTAACCAGAGGACACAGATTTAAGATCATCGGCAAAAGAGCCAGAGGTGAGATGAGGAGAATTTTTTTTACGCAGCGAGTTGTTATGATCTGGAATGCGCTGCCTGAAGCAGATTCAGTAGTAACTTTCAAATGAGAATTGGATAAATACTTGAAGGGAAAAATCTTCAGGGCTATGGGGAAAGAGCGGGGGAATGGGACTAATTGGATAGCTCTTTCAAAGAGCCGTCACAGGCACAATGGGCCGAATGGCCTCCTCCTGTGCTGTATGATTCTATGTTCCGGTACAAGAATCCATGAATTGCAGGTACAGCCTACAGTCATTACTGGGTGAGGCGTAACTTTTACATAAATCCACGCAAATGATTGGAGAAATGTAGCACTGAGTCCATGGTTTATTTTTGAACAAGTTTTTATTCTTCACATCTGTGAGAAATCTTTACAACAAATGTTTCCGAACTTGTGCGGGTTCCACCTTCAGCAGCAGTTGAAAGCCCATTTCACTGTTGTATAAAGAATTATAGACTGCAGCAATAAGAGTTTTTCAGTTAAAAGAAGTCAATTTAATGTAATCATTAGCACATGTAAATTGCTTTTCAAAATGCCATTAAGACACAATCCATAGTCTTTAGGTGTGATTGTTTCCCATTTTTTTTACAAGTTTCATTCATTAAGAGAAGGCTTATTTAACTCTTGAAATTCCAAGGATTCCTCAGTGTATTCTGATCATTGTAAGGAATCTTACAACACCAGGTTATAGTCCAACTGTTTTATTTGAAAATCACAAGCTTTCGGAGGCTTTCTCCTTCGTCAGGTGAGCGAGTGTGGGATTCCATGGAAGGTTACCGCATTTATAGTCAGAGAACAATACCTGGTGATTACAGATAATCTTTCCAACTGCCCGTTGTCAAGGCAATCAAAGTGTTCAGACAGAGTGATGTTACCTACAGGACCCCCGAATACACAAACGGCCAGAACAAAAGACAGACAGAGAGAGAGAAAGAAACATCCGAAAGGAAGAGAAAGACAGAGAATGACCCGTTGTGTTAAAAATAGATAACTTTTATTCACTGGTGGGGTTACGTGTAGCGTGACATGAACCCAAGATCCCGGTTGAGGCCGTCCTCATGGGTGCGGAACTTGGCTATCAATTTCTGCTCGACGATTTTGCGTTGTCGTGTGTCTCGAAGGCCGCCTTGGAGAACGCTTACCCGAAGATCAGTGGCTGAATGTCCTTGACTGTTGAAGTGTTCCCCGACTGGGAGGGAACCCTCCTGTCTGGCGATTGTTGCGCGGTGTCCGTTCATCCGTTGTCGCAGTGTCTGCATGGTCTCGCCAATGTACCATTGGTCAGAACATTGAATACAGGAGTTGGGATGTCTTGTTGAAGTTGTACAAGACATTAGTAAGGCCACACTTGGAATACTGTGTACAGTTCTGGTCACCCTATTATAGAAAGGATATTATTAAACTAGAAAGAGTGCAGAAAAGATTTACTAGGATGCTACCGGGACTTGATGGTTTGACTTATAGGGAGAGGTTGGATAGACTGAGACTTCTTTCCCTGGAGAGTAGGAGGTTTAGGGGTGATCTTATAGAAGTCTATAAAATAATGAGGGGCATAGATAAGGTAGATAGTCAAAATCTTTTTCCAAAGGTAGGGGAGTCTATAACGAGGGGGCATAGATTTAAGGGGAGAGGGGAGAGACAGAAAAGGGCCCAGAGGGGCAATTTTTTCACTCAAAGGGTGGTGAGTGTCTGGAACGAGCTGCCAGAGGCAGTAGTAGAGGCGGGTACAATTTTGTCTTTTAAAAAGCATTTGGACAGTTACATGGGTAAGATGGGTATAGAGGGATATGGGCCAAGTGCAGGCAATTGGGACTAGCTTAGTGGTATAAACTGGGCGACATGGATATGTTGGGCCGAAGGGCCTGTTTCCATGTTGTAAACTTCAAAAAAAAAAATTGACATTTCCCAATATTGGTCAACCTGTAGGGCACCAAATGGTAGAGAGATGATCCAAACCCTTGCTTGTCTGGAAGCAGAAGATAACTACAGTCTCACCAAGATTTTACTGGCAGACAGTTCACAGCTACAGGAAGTGTTTTCAATGTTCCCTTGTCACTTGATTTAATGGAGGAGGACGAGCTGGGGAAGAGAAGGGTGGTGCCCTCTGAAGTTGGCGGGAGTGAAACAGGATTCCAGGGAGGTGTCAGCTTGCTTTAGCAGCTGCTGATGTCACTTCCAGGTCCACAGAAACGGAAGAGGAACATATATCATAATGACTCCAAGAAGCATGTTCAAACGGTGATTACATTACAACTATCAGGAAAGGCTGGGGCTCTTTTTTCTAGAAAAGAGAAGGCTGAGGGGTGACGTGATAGAGGTCTTTAAGATTATGAAGGGGTTTGATAGGGTAGACCTAGAGAAGATACTTCCACTTGTGGGGGAGACCAAAACTAGGGGCCATAAATATAAAATAGTCACTAATAAATCCAACAGGGAATTCAGAAGAAACTTCTTTACCCAAAGAGTGGTGAGAATGTGGAACTTGCTACCATATGGAGTGGTTGAGGCAAATAGCAAAGATGCATTTAAGAGGAAGCTAGATAAGTACATGAGGGAGAAAGGAATAGAAGGATATGTTGATAGGGTGAGATGAAGTAGGGAGGGAGGATGCTCATGCGGAGCATAAACACCGGCATAGACCAGTTGGGCTGAATGGCCTGTTTCTGTGCTGTAAATTCTATGTAATTCTATGTAGTATACCTTGTCAAGTGTTTTTGTGCTTGACTGTATGGCCTATGTGTCAGTGAGTAACTAAGGGGGATAAGATATGGCAAGAGCAAGCTGGTACCAGCCCTCTGATTTGGGCAGACCTCCAGCTTTACCCTCCTCTAATCCCTCTGTGCACTCATGGTCAATGATGTCCAGGGTGGCCTCCTCAAATGGAATCAAGGGCTTGTAGTGCTTGGGACCTCATCCTGTAACAGTCTGTTCCTTTGTAATATGTACCAGCTTGTCCTGCAAGCAGAAAACTAGTCTTGAGATTTTTGCAAGTTTAGTGAGCACTTTCGGTGATGAACATCTGCCAGAAAATGCATCAGGCACCTAGGTTAGTTGCATTAGGACCCTAGAAAGTTTTCAATTATAAGTTGCTGCTTGTATTTGTGCCATGCTGCAGTGTAGTCTTGCATGGTAAGTATTCAATGGACATGGTAGGACAATAGGGTGCTGGGTTTGAACCCTGCTGCATTGAGTCCTGGCGAATGGAGACCGGAGCTCCAGTGGAGATATTTATGTCCGGTGGGTGTGAGTGGCCCCCCCTCATCGTATGAGCTGTGGGAGCCCATAAAACCCTCCCGTTGTGTAGGACTAACCATTCTATCGGCCGGTATAAAGATGGTTACGGCCATGGAAGGAGTGTTCACGTCATACACTGTTAATCAGCCTGCGAGTCCTCCCACTGCTTCACACTGTTCTCCAAGGGACGAGTGGGAAGATATGAAAACAACATGAACAACTATATCTACAACTGGGGTGTGGACACATTGGACAATGATCTGCAAGGTGACATGTGTATATCATGACCTTGCCACATACCAGTGATTGTTTTGATATAAAGCAAAGCTAAAATGCTGAAACTCTATGATACCAGAAACCTTGATCTACGTACAGCTTCTGAGTTCATTAATCCGCCAGCAAAAATCAATTAGTGCTTTGAAATACAAAACCATCTAAACCTCTCACTGCACAAATTCACAGATTCACAGATTCAAAGCAGAGTTTAAACTTAGAATGACAGTCAGGCACTGCAATTTTTATGCAGAAGCATGGAAGGGTGCAATTAAAATTCTAGAATCAATATTCTGAGTGAGTATAGCAGGAATTTTACATTGATAACCAGACACAATATTAATGCTGATTCCACAGAGGTCTGGTGACCGACCATTAACTTCCCTAAAGAGGTTGTTAAGAAGTATTCTCTGGATGCAAAGGACCCCTAATGTTCCTCCATATTGGAGGTCAAGAGGGTCCTTTATTGCAATGACAAACCTCCATTGTTCCTTTGTGTTATAATCTATAGTTTTACAGGTTAAATTTATCGACCCCTCATTGGGGTGGGAAATTGTCTCTTCAGTGTTAAGGCTGTACCTCTGCTCCCTTCATGCCTGGTGTCTTACTGAGAGCACCTGATCATTCAATTTACCCTCGACATCTGATCATCGAGGAGTACCGATGAGATGGGACAGGGCTTAATTTAGCTTTTGCTTTTTTGTTTTAATTTAAGAAATGTTTTTTTTATATTACAGATTATTATAGAGAAACTGGCAGTGTCCCTCAGGTAAGTCCCGGGAGGGGGAGTTGGGGTGGGCTATGGTTTTGGTGGTGGGGGGGTTGGCGATTGTAACGACTGTGGAGTTGGGGGAGACTCCTGCTCCCCTAACTTTACGGAAAGGGTTTTTTTTTAAAAGAATAGATATATTTTAACACTTAGCTTTAGTTGGCGGCCATGGGGGGGCTGCTGAAGAATCCTGTGTGAGGCAGGCCTGATGCCTGCCCTGCTCATTGCTGGCTAATTTTCTAAAGGGGTCCTTCACCAGGCGTTAGGCCCCTAACTTACAAATTCAAAGAGGCCTAGTGCCTGGGAGGCCTGAGAAAAACGGGGCGCACAAATTTAGCGGTGGGACCAACGCCTGCGTGGATTGGACACAGGCCGTCCCACTGCTAAATTGGTACGCTTTGTGCCTGTTGTACGCCCAAAAAATGGGCACAGCGCATACCGATATCTACCCCACTATCTCTCCGGGGTAGAAACTCTGGATGAATTTTTACTTTATTTTGCTAATTTTGGGGTAAAATTCTACTTCACTCCCAGCATGCACATCGTAAAACTGCCCACTTCCAGCCCATAATTCTCCGTTACTTAACTTTAATGGAGGCAGAATTACGGGCTGGGGGCCAATCAATTTCATGATACGTTCCCAGCAGTGACGTATTAGGATTTTTACCCCATTGTCTCTCTACATCACTCCGTCACTACCCCAGTGAAATAGATTAATATGGAAAGCAGATTAAACAATTACATTGTATTTAGTCAGGGCTGGCACTTTGGACCTGCCTGAATTCACTCACAAGCCGCCCGACCCCAGAAACTCTTCTGCTGACTGAGTGCACTAACGATAGTGTTCTATTCCGCCCAGGATTGATCAGCTGATGGCCGCCTGAAACTGCCAACTTGTTAAAGTCAATGAAGCCATTTTGGAATGGTTCTCAGCCACACCGAGCACAAAATCTAGGCTGACACTTCCGTGCAGTACTGAGGGAGGTGTCATCTTTACGATCAGATGTTAAACCCAGAACCTGCCTGCCCTCTCAGGTGGACGTAAAAGATCCCAAGGCACTATTTGGAAGAAGAGCAGGGGAGTTCACCCCAGTGTCCAACTAACACCACTAAAAAACAGATTATCTGGTCATTATCACATTGCTGTTTGTGGGATCTTGCTGTGCGCAAATTGACTGCCACATTTCCTAAATTACAACAGTGACCACACTTCAAAATTGGCTGTGAAGCACTTTGGGATGGCCTGAGGTTGTGAAAGGTGCTATATAAATGCAAGTCTTTCTTTTTTCTTGGTCTGTATGGTTCAGCTATTCAATGGCTGAATTCAGTGAGCTGGCTGATGCATAATGTGGCACCATTAGCTTATATTAAGTAATAAAATCACTCAAATTCTTGGAGAAAAAGAAACACTTTCCAGCACAATAATGACATGTATTAGTTTGCAGTCATCTTGTTTGCTGATTTAGTTTTTTGTGTTCAGTGGTACAAAGGATCAGTAATGTACATTTGTTGTTATAAATAATTTATCAGTCCATACTGTAATTGTGAATTATTAATAGCTAATTACTCTCATTAAATTATTAATTCTAGCAATGCTGTCATGCATATTGTATTTTATCATGTTATATAATGTTAGACTCTTATCCAGCTTTTCTGAAAACATAAATCTTCCAACATTTAGCTCTGTTGTAAAGAAACAAAGAAGTCTAAGTAGAGGGTGATAGATACTTGGGAAACCAACTAATAGGTTCAGCTAATTTTGCTAATTCTATGAACAAAGCTTGGATGGATTCAGTTTATCCTCTGAACCCCAAGATAAGATTGGCACCTTGCATTCATTAACAGCGCATTCACATTCCACAAGTGTTTATTTATATTCATTCTCGGGTTGTGGGCATCGCTGGCAAGGCCGGCATTTATTGCCCATCCCCAATTGCCCTTGAGAAGGTGGTGGTGAGCTGTCTTCTTGAACCGCTGCAGTCCGTGTGATGAAGGCTCTCCCACAGTGCTGTTAGAGAGGGAGTTCCAGGATTTTGACCCAGTGATGGTGAAGGAACGGACGATATATATTTCCAAATCAGGAGGGTGCGTGACTCGGAGGGGAACTTGGAGGTGATGGTGTTCCCATGCACCTGCTGCCCTTATCCTTCTAGTTGGTGGAGGTCACGGGTTTGGGAGGCATTGCACTCATCCTAAACTCGGAGCCTGAATTGGGTATCAAGGCCTTCTGAAGGGAAGCAGAAGTGAGACACCCTCCTCTATGGAGTCTCTCCATTTTGCTCCAGTGTCAGGTCGAGCCCTGATACTGGATTCAGGCTGCATTGAGGCAATATCAAAGTGAAATCATTTTGCACTGACATTATAGCTGTAGTGTGAATGCATCCTAAGAAGCATTCGTTAATATCCTAGGTGGTTCTCTTCCTTCCCGTTGCTGTGCGAGTTACTACTTACATCTGAAGATACCATGTGACATAGAACTTGAAATTATCACCTCTAAAGTTGGATTCTTGGGGTGATTTTAACAATTTGTACTTCTCAGTATGGAGCTTCCCTTTGCCAGGAGCGCATATCAGGGATTCGGGCCTATGTCTGAATTCCTGATATGCCAAAATTTGTAAAATGCTGAATTTGTAAAATTACTCCGTCTAAGTGTGAGCACAACCACGGAAATCTGTTCTTGGAAATTAAAAAGGTCTTTCGACCCCCAAAAAGCAGCTTCCTATTCGTGGGATCTCAACCCCACCCACCTATCTTGTCACCACTTGCAGTTGATGCACCATGATTGATGGCGGGCTATGAAAGAACAGGACATATGACCAGTGAAGTTCACATACGAGTGCTTAACATGCACATTCTACATTCTTGTGCGTATAATTTTAATGTAAGAGGGCTGGTCGGTGGAGAACTGGCATTGATTAGGCAGCTGAGCATCAATTAAATGACTTAAGCAGCCATTTAAACCATTACCTTTGCACAAGGGAAAGCAAGCCAGGTCTTACTGCTTCATTGTTACCGCTCAATGGGAGCTTCCCAAACAAGAACCACTTACATGGGTACGGTAGCATAGTGGTTATGTTACTGGGCTAGTAATCCAGAGGCCTGGACTAAAATCCCGAGTCATGAGTTCAAATCCCGCCACGGCAGCTGGCGAATTTAAATTCAATTAAAGAAGGCATATGGGATACTTGCCTTTATTAGCCGAGGCATAGAATATAAGAGCAAGGAGGTTATGATGGAGCTGTATAAAACACTGGTTAGGCCACAGCTGGCGTACTGTGTGCAGTTCTGGTCGCCACACTACAGGAAGGATGTGATCGCTTTGGAGAGGGTGCAGAGGAGATTCACCAGGATGTTACCAGGGCTGGAGCGCTTCAGCTATGAAGAGAGACTGGGAAGATTGGGTTTGTTTTCCTTGGAGCAGAGGAGGCTGAGGGGGGACATGATTGAGGTGTTCAAAATTATGAGGGGCACAGATAGGATGGATACTAAGGAGCTTTTTCCCTTCGTTGAGGGTTCTATAACAAGGGGACATAGATTCAAGGTAAAAGGCGGGAGGTTTAGAGGGGATTTGAGAAAGAACTTTTTCACCCAGAGGGTGGTTGGAGTCTGGAACTCACTGCCTGAAAGGGTTGTGGAGGCAGGAACCCTCACAACATTCAAGAAGCATTTGGATGAGCACTTGAAATGCCATAGCACACAAGGCTACGGACCAAATGCTGGAATATGGGATTAGAGTAGACAGGGCTGATGGCCGGCGCGGACACGATGGGCCGAAGGGCCTCTATCCGTGCTGTATGACTCTATGACTCTATGACTCTATGACATAGAATTACCTAGAATTTACAGCACAGAAACAGGTCATTCAGTCTTTGCTGGTGTTTACGCTCTACAGGAGCCTCCGCCCACTCTGTTTACTTCATATCACCCTAGCAACATATCCTTCAATTCGTTTCTCCCTCGTGTTTATCTAACTTCCCCTTAAATGCATCTATGCTATTCGCCTCAACCACTCCACATGGGAGTGAGTTCCACATTCTAACCACTCTCTGAGTAAAGAAGTTTCTCCTGAATTCTTTATTGGATTTATTAGTGACTATCTTGCATTTATGAACCCCTAGTTTTGGACTCCCCCACAAGTGGAAACATCTTCTCTATGTCTACCCTATTGAACCCTTTCATAACGTGAAAGATCTCTATCGGGTCACCTCTCAGCCATCTCTTTTCTAGAGAAAAGAGCACCAGCCTGTGCAGTCTTTCCTGATAGTTGATGCAGTGCTAGAGCCACAAGTACAAGAAAGGAGAGCTGATCTGCATGGGCCACAAGGACATGGTCTTCAAAACTGGCTGGTGCAGCAAGCACCAAGGCAGATTGCAGATGGAACCAATATCGTGGATCTGGGTTCACCACTTTGAACACATCTGCACCATGCTATTAGGGTCCATAAAACGGTGATATTTCTGACCCTGTACCGTGTGTTGCTGCTCATTTGCTATAAGGCATAGTAACATTGTCGGTGAGAAGTACTGCAGTATTCAGAAGTCCTGATATCAGGCTGAGGGAAATGGGAATGATGCTTCCCTAGGTTATGGTATGGGGCACAGAGAGAGGAACACTCAATACAATACCCATTTTCTGAACAAAGGTTGCAGTGATCTATTCAATTTTAAGTAATGCAAAGGTCAGAGTATCACTGAACTTTAATGCCCAATGATCATTTTATATCAGCAGGCTGAGCATATTCGTGGAACGAAGACCAGGAAATTGCAGGAGGAAGTATTTCTACGTAATTTGCTGCAAATTCAGCATTCAGTATAAACTGTCTTTCATTTTGCCCCGTCCAGATTTTAATATGATCGTTCCACATGGGTGGGAATGATCCCATCAAATGGAAAATCCTTCTGAAAGAGGAAACTACACATTGGCAATATGGGACAAAACAACTTGCATTTATATAGCGCCTTTCAGGTATTAAAACATCTCAAGGTGCTTCACAGGAGCATAATCAGACAAAAGAAATTGACACTGAGACAAAGAAGGAGACATTCGGACAAGTGACCAAAAACTTGGTCAAAGAGGTAGGTTCAAAAGAAGGAGGGTGAGGTGGAGAAGCGGAGAGGTTTAGAGAGGGAATTCCAGAGCTTAAGGCCTAGACAGCGGAAGGCACGGCCGCCAATGCACAATAGGCCAGAATTGAAGGAACGCAGAGTTCTCGGAGGGTTGTAGGGCTGGAGGAGGTTACAAGGATAGGGAGGGGCGAGGCCATGGAGGGATGTGAACACAAGGATGAGAATTTTAAATTTGAGGCTTTGTTGAACCGGGAGCACATGTAGATCAGCGGGCACAGGGATGATGGGTAAATGGGACTTGTGTGAGTTAGGATACGGGCAGCAGAATCATGAGCTCAAGTTTATGGAGGGTGGAAGATGGGAGGCCGGCCGTGACAGCATTAGAATAGTTGAATCTGGAGATAACAAAAACATGTATGAGGGATTCAGTAGCAGATGGGCTGAGGCAGGGAGGAGACGGGCCTTTTTATTCAGGTCAAATGCAAGCAAATGCTTAATCAGCAAAAGGCAATTTGGTCCATCACATCTACACCTTCCAGTGGACCATTTATGATTCATTTGATATCCCGTGACAAACCTTGCAAATATCTACAGTTATCGCATATAGCACAAGTTGTTGTCCAAGTGGACTAATTTGGCACAAAACATCTGGGAGGGAGTGAAAATACTGTCTGAGTGATGAATCACTTGAGTTCATCATGTGTAATTTGTGCTGTCAGAAACTTGCACAATTATTTCCTGTCCTAAGGGAGGTGAACAGCTGCAAGTAAATGTCCAAGAAGAGAAAACTCTCCAAAAGTTCCCTTTGAATCCTGAAGGTAATTCTGTACAAACTCCAGGAGATCTCAATTCTAGTCAATGATTCAACCCTGGCTGAATATGTTGCACAGATGAGGCTCCATCTTCACCGTCTACCCCACGGGACTTGCAGTGAGTTATTTTCTGCCTAGCCTTTTATACTAGTGTAAAGTGCTTGCTTCATTAACATAATTCCACATAATTTAAATTCCATGTAAAGTATTCTTTGCATAATTTTCTGTCTTTTACATACCTGAGCAATTAGCCTCCAATTGACTTCATGACGTGCTTATTTACAGCAATAAGACATTGTGGCCTTAAAGGGACAAGCCAGATTACCAAGTGTCCTCCTTGGCAGAAGAATTATACACTATGCTGACATAATGGTCCTGTTGTTTAAAATAACACATCCTCAACACCCTGGAATTTTTACTTATATTAAAAAGAATAGACAGAAAATTGTGTTTATTCAAAATTTGAATAAGAGCTTCACGGTTCGTTTGTGTTCTCTTAAGATAATTTTAGAAATGTGAACATCTTATACACAAACAAAAGAATATTTGGATTTCACTAGGTGACATTTTCCATTCTTTGCCCATGGATGTAAAGTCACTGAAGCTCACACGCTCCCATTGAAAACTTGGAAGTGCAAAATGCCTTTAACCTGTCATCCAACAGTCCCATTATTTTTTTTTCAAAAAATATACTTTATTCATAAAATTTGCAGCAAAACATACAATACAGTTGTCATATCACATTCCAAATGTACACAATACAGATTATACAATTTGCAGGTTACATCAAGTGCAGTTCAATGAACACATTGTACATAATTACAGTTCATGACACTCTGGGATGTCTCATTGCATTATTATCAATACAGATTATTGATTACAGATTCATTACAGGTACATTACAGATTCATTACAGATACATTACATCAATTTGAATTTTACATTCTGCCCCAGGGGTTTTTTCCCTGATTGCAGCCCCTCGGTATACAATGGCGGGAAGGCTCTAAACGGTTGCCTTGCCCCACAGAGCCTTTGCGACGGCCGCACCCAGCTTCAGTGCATCCCTGAGCACGTAGTCCTGGACCTTGGAATGTGCCAGTCTGCAACACTCGGTCAAGGATAGCTCCGTGCACTGGAAGACCAGCAGGTTTCGGACAGACCAAAGGGCATCTTTCACTGAGTTAATGGTCTTCCAGCAGCAGTTGATGTCTGTCTCGGTGTGCATCCCCGGGAACAGCCCGTAGAGCACAGAGTCGTGTGTTACGGAACTGCTCGGGATGAACCTGGACAGATACCACTGCATCTCTCTCCAGACCTTCCTTGCAAAGGCGCAATCCAGAAGGAGATGGGTGATGGTCTCGTCTCCACCGCAGCCTCCTCATTTGTCTATGTTGGTGCAGGATGCGATATGTTATGAACAATGATCTCTTCTGGTTGCAGATTCACTGGGCCTGAGTCATTCTGAATGACATCAAAGTAAATCTACAAAACTCCCAATACAGTGTGTTAGACAAAGTTATTTGCTTCTGGGAGCTGGATTCAAATCCAGACGAAAAGCTCCTTTTATCTGCTGGCTCTAAGGGTCTAATATGAAATGATTTTGGGGGTACCCTCAATCCAGTTGCATAATCCAGAGCATAAAATGCCCTTATTTGGTACTGAGAGACTATGGCCCAGAAATCGCAGGGAGAGATCGCTGCGCTGGGACAGCTAGGCCAAAGGCCCAACCGATACTGGGAGCGTCTTAAAGGAGGAGAGAGAGGAAGAGAGGTGGAGAGGTTTAGGGAGGGAATTCCAGAACTTAGAGCCCTGGCAGCTGAAGGCACGGCCGCCAATGGTGGGGTGAAGAAATTCGGGGAAGCCAAGGAGAGAGGCAGTTTTCTTGCTTCTTTACTCTTACTGTTTAAGATGATTATAAAGTTGAAAGTAGAGTTAAAGAGGACTTTAGTGCAAAGTCAATGATGAAAACATAAAAATGGTTATTAATCAGACCTATTCCAATGGACATCGCCTGCTTGGATTGATCTATAAACCATTAAGAGTCTTATTCTTTAAAGTGCAAAAAAACATTGTCCTGGCAGATTCAGCATTGGATTCCTTTAAATTCTGAACATGTCTTGTTGCGTTTTTTCTATATCTTACTACATCCTATGGACCTAATAGAAGCCTATAGATAATTTGAAAACCCTATTTCATCTCTGTAAAAGAAATAAACAAGTAATGGGTACTCTGAATCGATGATAGAATTGACCTATTTTCAAATTATAGTCAGAAAGGAAAGCGGCAAAATTCAGATACGTGGGAACCGAATCTCTCCGAGAGGCTCAAATAACTGACAAAAACAATAGAAACTTATATTTGTAACTGTCACAAAATATAAATGGTATCCCAGGCACAAAGTGCTTTTGCACTTACAATCATTCAGTGATGTGAAAAATATTGAGCAGATCAAAGTCAATATTAAAGAATGGGATGAGAAACTATTTCAGCTGCACCTGAAAAAATATTTTCAGAGGAGTAAATAATGTCACGCTGGAAACATTTGCATGAGTTGAATACTGATTTTGGTTTACGGTTACATTGACATGGCTATATTACCTTAGATTTAGACTCTGCAATTTGCAACATTACGGAAAATAAAAAGGAAACTAAAGGATAAAAGGTTATGGGCCTCTTTATTTCTGATGTACCAGTCAATAAGTGTAATGCAATATTGACCAAGAAAGAGGTAACATGTCAACATTCAAGATTAAATTGGATAGGTGGGTGAAGGGAACGTGGATGAAGGGATATGGAGCAGGGTGGGTAAATGTGATTGGGACAATTTGCTAGTGTGGAGGGTAAACACCCATATGGAAGAATGGCCTGTTTCCAAGTTGTAGTGTTATTTAAGAGGTGAGTGCTGTGGAAGGTGAGTTGCCCGAAGGAGGAGAAGGTACCAGAGGAGTAGTGGGAAACACCAAAGTGTAAAGCACAACTGGCAGTGCAGTGGGAGTGCAATAGGGGCTGAGTGTAAGGAAAGGGTTAATCAAACTGTCCTGAGGTATGCTGATGTTATACTGCTATTGATTTCTCTTCATATTGTAGTAAAAGTAACCTTTAGCTATTGCCTGTTAAGTGAGGAAGTATAAGTCAATTTAGATGCAGTGACTACTGAACTGTTGAATTAAGACTGACCTTAACGCAGTGGTCAGTTTAGACAATAAATCTAATTAAAAGACATTCCAATACATATATTTCAGAGCCTTAATTAGTTGATAACAAGTTCTGCAGAAGGAAACATCTGCGATGACATCAACCCTATCAGATTGGTATGATTAGAAATTTAACTTGGTAGAATAGTAACAAGAGTGAAACTATCAATAAGTTAACAAAGTAGGGGAGTTGTACCAGTCCATGGAAAAGGAACTTGTTAAAATGAAAGCTTTCGGTGAGGGACAATGGAAGAAGCTCATTAAAATTAACCTTACATAGAGTTGTATCAGGTGATGCAGAAATGTGTGGATTGACTTGTAGAAGGGGTAAAAAAAAGATATAAAAAGTGGGTGTTGGAACAGAGATTTAGGAGTCGAAGGTCTGCAGCCTGTGGACCGAGCTCGGGACTGAAACCTCCTTGAGCCCTCCGTCTAAAATTCACAAGGTTTTGTCATAAGTACTGCTGTTAACTGTATGTTTAATTATTGTACGCTCAATAAATCTCTGACATCTGACATTCAATGTTGCAACCCTATTGATTTGAGGAGTAAATTGTAAATAAGAACACACACATTTATCCCTCCCCTAACAGTGACCTCTTATAATGGGTTTCCGCCTATTTTCTTCTACAGGAATAGACACACTTGGGGGGAGGGGCACTGTTGTTCTTCTACCAAATGTTTTTTTTCTGTAATTTGTGTTGCAGTTTCTTCTCGAGGGATCAGATCCTGTGCCCAGTAAACCATCGGGAACACAGCACAGACCAGAGATTAGTGTCTTTACCCAGTAAACCATCAGGAACACAGCACAGACCAGAGATTAGTGTCTTTACCCAGTAAACCATCAGGAACACAGCACAGACCAGAGATTAGTGTCTTTACCCAGTAAACCATCAGGAACACAGCACAGACCAGAGATTAGTGTCTTTACCCAGTAAACCATCAGGAACACAGCACAGACCAGAGATTAGTGTCTTTACCCAGTAAACCATCAGGAACACAGCACAGACCAGGGATCAGTGTCTTTACCCAGTAAACCATCGGGAACATAGCACAGACCAGGGATCAGTGTCTTTACCCAGTAAACCATCGGGAACACAGCACAGACCAGGGATCAGTGTCTTTACCCAGTAAACCATTGGGAACACAGCACAGACCAGAGATTAGTATCTTTACCCAATAAACCATCAGGAACTCAGCACAGACCAGGGATCAGAGCCTGTTCCCAGTAAACCATCGGGAACACAGCACAGGCCAGGGATCAGTGCCTGTTCCCAGTAAACCATCGGGAACACAGCACAGACCAGGGATCAGAGCCTGTTCCCAGTAAGCCATTGGGAACACAGCACAGAGCAGGGATCGGAGCCTGTTCCCAGTAAACCACCAGGAACACAGCACAGACCAGGGATCGGAGCCTGTTCCCAGTAAGCCATTGGGAACACAGCACAGAGCAGGGATCGGAGCCTGTTCCCAGTAAACCACCAGGAACACAGCACAGACCAGGGATCGGAGCCTGTTCCCAGTAAACCATCAGGAACACAGCACAGACCAGGGATCGGAGCCTGTTCCTAATAAACCATAGGGAAATTCAGTTACGGAATTGGTGATGCACTAGGATTCCCCTAAAATGATGAATAATGTATTTATGAATTATAATCCTTCCTAAAATAATAACATGCCAGGCAAAAACATTAGGGACATTCAAGATAGAGATAAGGGAAGAGTTACGTTACTAGAGAAAGAAGCTTTGAGGGGTTGGATGGCCTTTTCTCATTACTGACTTTTCTTAGGTTTCTAATCTAAATTGATATGGAAATCAATAAGGTAAATAATGCATCTATGCAAAAAACTAGAACCTCTTAAAAAGAATAAAGCATTAATACAGACTGTGAGAAGCCCGTGTTTGTCCATTATTAACAGTAAAGATAAGTAGTCCATTCAGCCTGTAGATCCAACCAGCTTTTAAGGTAGATGGAGCTTTAGGATGCTGTCACTTCCAGACCAGAACACGGGGTCATTTGTAGATGCGTTAACTTTTTTGTATATAAATTATCAATGGCCTCTAAAACATGGTAAATATTCTGTGCCGAGTAAGAGATCTAAAAATAATGATTTCAGCCTATGAGAGTTTACTCTGTATAGTGACTCATCTGATTATCACATCTTGTTACTTAAGGCTATTATATTGTCTCAATTATTTATAAATACAGTTGTCACTCTACTTTCAAACTAAATAAATGCAAAAACATTCAGAATATAAAATGCAGAAAGAGGAGCTTCAAATTGGATTTGAAGCAGTAAATGTGCATAATTGATTAAATGTCATTGTTTATTATTTTTATGGCACTGGCTAATGGTACTATTCTATACTCAATGATAAGTATTTGTATGACAGCACATTCAGCAGTCACTGTAGAGAAAGCTACAGGCTGTTTCACCTATGGTAGATAAGCAGTTGATAAAAGTGCTGATTAATAGTGGATTATTTAACTCCCATCTAAATGCGTAATGGATTCCATGGCCTCATTGGTTATTGCTCATGAGGTTATAGAATCGTAGATCATAGAAGCACAGAGGCCCATCGTGGGCGTGTTGGCTCTGTGAAAGAGCTGTCCAATTAGTCCCACTGCCCAGCTCGTTCCCCACAGCCCTGCAGTTGTTTCCCCTTCAAGAATTTATCCAATTCCCTGTTGAAATTGAATCTGCTTCCACCACCCTCTCAGGCAGTGCATTCCAGATCATAACAACTCGCTGCCTCATTTATTTTTCCTCATGTCGCCTCTGGTTCTTTTGCCAATCACCTTAAATCTGTGCCCTCTGGTTTCCAACCATTATGTTGAAAAGATATTCAGATTTGTACTTGTGTGTTCGGAATAACCAGGCCTGAAGTGCACAGACATGATGTAAAAGGTGAGGTAAATCTGTTAGGAGTGGACTTTAGGGTCAGTCAAGACTTTAGGTTTAGATTTGGCTTTGAAGGGCCTACAATATGGATCCCAGTAACATAGCAGCACACAAGTTAAATGGCAGTGATTATTACCAGTGATCCTTATTATAAATGTTATATTATTATAAAGGTTATTCAGCAGTTTAGCTCATGCTAAAGAGGATGAGTAAGAATTGCCATCATTTTGATGCCATCATGGTGTTGTATCTACCTGTACCAAGGATCAGATAGATACAACACCATGACAAAGCAATAAGCTGGACAATTGAATCAACGATTACCCACAACAAAGATGTGTATATCTCAACTGGACCTGGATGACCTGGACAGATGCACCTAATACCTTATCCCGTCCCCTCAAACAAAAATGGAAATAATCCAGGATTGGATCATAGAAATATAGGAACAGGAGTAGGCCACGCGAGCCTGTTCTGATCAATACTTCCTTCCCACTAAGTTATAAGGAATTGGGTTTTTCTTCAATAGACCTGTAGAAAACAAATGTTCCCACTAGGCTATCCATCGCAGAGATAAACCACATTTTAAAAAAAATTTACACTTTATGCTGCTATGCTGACATACATGAAGCAATTGGGAAAATGATTAATAGTGCAAGGAAAGCAATAGTGAAGATGCACAGGGGAGTGCATCAATCTGAACCTAAAGGGGGTAGAGATTCACCTCGGGTGGTGACGCAGAGCGGGCAGTATCGTAGCGACCACCCATTATAGGCCCAGCCCGAAATTCAACTCCATTGACTTCAATAGAAATGAATATCAGGTGAGGCGTATAACGGGTGGGAGATGCGATACCGCCCGAGGTGAATTTCTACCCCAAAAGTGTCTTAATTAACCAAAACGGGAAGGCTGCATTTCCATGGTTTAGTTACCCTATCAGGGGTCGCAACTCAACAGCACCAATGGAGCACCAGGTTCCGAACTGCCGCTCAGAGACATAAACAATCATTGGTCAAAGTTAGTTGACTAACAGCATAATCAGCCAACTTGAAAACAATCTGAGACCAGACTTCACATCATTATAGAATCATAGAATGGTTACAGCACAGAAGGAGGCCATTCGGCCCATCGAGCTTGTGCCGGCTCTTTGTGAGAGCAATCCAGTTAGTCCCATTCCCCTGCAAACATGTATCTTATCTAAAGATTTCTGATCACCTTGACGGGTGAACTTATTGAGCTACTTGGTTTGTCAGGTGGAACTGTCTGGTTATTAATCAACCAACAATAAATATCTGTATTACCATCTCATGCTGAAGTGTTCCTGTGCCTTTGGCCACCAGTATCATTTGAACAGGGAAGGGTACATCTTCATCCTTGGGATGTCCTGGTAAAAAGGGTAATTAACTGCGATGATTAACGGCATGAGCTGCCAAATAGTGCTGACTGTTCGTCATTGAGCCACATCATTTCATGAGGCAACAGTACAAAATATTTCTTTTTCATAATTCATTACTGAATATTTACTGACATATTGCACATCTTAACAAAAACTGCCTGAAATACATTTTATTGGGCTCAGTGGAGCTCCTTTGTTTTATTTAGCAATTTCTACAGCACTAAAGGAAAGATAAGGGAATGCAGTCCCTTATATTATGGAGCATTAATACGATGACATTCAGTACTCTGCTGCCGCACTCTAAAAGGTTTCAGTGTGGTGATATATTAGGAGTTGAGAGACCCCTGCTATAAAGAAAAGGGTGAATAATGCGTGATGGGATTAGGTTCATCATAACGAAAAGGCTGCCATCAAATCCTTCTAGAATCTTAAATATCATTTATCAATATTAATCGTTTGGTTATTCCCTTCCTGTCTACTGGTCGATCTGCCGTTGACTAAGGGCGAAGTGTAGCCTCCAGGTGAGAGAGCAACAAATAATTGGATAAAGAAAGGGGGGGGTGGTGGCAGTATTGATTAAGGAGAATAGTGCAGTGCTGGAGAGAGAGGATGTCCTGGAGGGGTCAAGGACAGAATCTATTTAGAGTTGAGAAACAATAGAGGTGCCATTACACTGCTGCTATTCTATAGGCCACCAACTAATGGGAAGGATATAGAGGAACAAATTTGCAGGGAAATTATAGAGATGTGCAAAAGCCATAGAGTAGCGATAATGGGGGACATCAACTATCCTAATATAAACTGGAATAGTAATAATATAAGGGGCAAAGAGGGGGAGGAATTTTTGAAGTGTGTTCAGGAGAACTTTCTTGACCAGTACGTTTCCAGCCCAACGAGGAAGGAGGCATTGCTGGACTTGGGTCCATGGAATGAGGCGGGCCAAGTGGAGCAAGTGTCAGTGGGGGAACATTTAGGGATCAGTGATCATAGTCATAGAGTCATAGAGTTATACAGCACGGATAGAGGCCCTTCGGCCCATCGTGTCCGCGCCGGCCATCAGCCCTGTCTACTCTAATCCCATATTCCAGCATTTGGTCCGTAGCCTTGTATGCTATGGCATTTCAAGTGCTCATCCAAATGCTTCTTGAATGTTGTGAGGGTTCCTGCCTCCACAACCCTTTCAGGCAGTGAGTTCCAGACTCCAACCACCCTCTGGGTGAAAAAGTTCTTTCTCAAATCCCCTCTAAACCTCCCGCCTTTTACCTTGAATCTATGTCCCCTTGTTATAGTACCCTCAACGAAGGGAAAAAGCTCCTTAGTATCCATCCTATCTGTGCCCCTCATAATTTTGTACACCTCAATCATGTCCCCCCTCAGCCTCCTCTGCTCCAAGGAAAACAAACCCAATCTTCCCAGTCTCTCTTCATAGCTGAAGCGCTCCAGCCCTGGTAACATCCTGGTGAATCTCCTCTGCACCCTCTCCAAAGCGATCACATCCTTCCTGTAGTGTGGCGACCAGAACTGCACACAGTATTCCAGCTGTGGCCTAACCAGTGTTTTATACAGCTCCATCATAACCTCCTTGCTCTTATATTCTATGCCTCGGCTAATAAAGGCAAGTATCCCATATGCCTTCTTTACCACCTTATCTACCTGTTCCGCCGCCTTCAGGGATCTGTGAACTTGCACACCAAGATTCCTCTGACCCTCTGTCTTGCCTAGGGTCCTCCCATTCATTGTGTATTCCCTTGCCTTGTTAGTCCCTCCAAAGTGCATCACCCCGCACTTTTCCGGGTTAATGTCCCTTTAATTCGAAGCTGTCATATCGCCTGCGAGCCATAGGAGCAAGTTCCGGATTTGCTGTAAGGTAGGAAGCTTTTTGTCTCTGTGGGCCAGTTAGGTGCATGGAATGGAGTTTTGAGGGCCACATTTAAACTTTAATTCAATTATGCCAGTAATTTCCATATATCTGGTTACCAACTTGTTGTTCTGATTTGGGCTCTGAGGTTCTGAGAGACGGCCTTTTCTAAACTCCAGAATGAGCTGGCAGATAAGGTAGAAGAACATGCAGCAGGAGTTGCCTGGGCTTTGGGACTGGATGGTCAGGGATTGTAGGCTGCATGTGCCCCATGAACTGTAGTTTGGACATCCCTGCGGTAAGGTGAAACATAATTGAGATGATTAAATGTTCCACCTTTAGTGGAGAGCAGAATTGCCTTAGCATTAGGAGGTCTCCTATCTGTCAAATATGGAATGCTGTAGCCCACAGCTACATCCTCTTACATAATGGACAAGGTGTAGTGAGGAAACGGCCAAGCAGAGAAAGAAATAAAATGCACAACTGAATGAGTGGGCAGATTGTCCTTAGACTTGACAACTTAAATTCTGTACTTGGAATCACCTAATTATTCACATAAATTATTATTCACAGCAACCTGAGGTAGAAGAAAAATTACTCAGATTTGTTCTGGCTGATGTTAATTCAATCAAATTGAATGCCTTGAGTAACATGAACATGCACATTCATCTTTAGTACTTGCCAAGGGAAATGTTACAAATCAAATTTGATCCCAGGAATGCTGTATAATTTTTTTTTAAAGAAAGCTAGAAAGATACTGCATATTTAACCATTTAATAATTGTGAAAGAGAGAATGTTTTGGAAAAGAGGCATCAGAGACGTGATCTTATAGAGATACATAGGACTAAACGATATGAATAAGTTAATTCAAACTGAGAGTAGGGAAAGGGAACATGAGTTCAATCTAACAAAAGATGAATTAGGATTGATCTAATTGAATGGCGGAACAGGCTCGAGGGGCTGAACGGCCTACCCATGTTCCTATATCAGGAAACTCTTCTTCACACAAAAAGCTCACAGCTAGAGTAGGTGAGGCAAAAACCCTGGAATCATCTCAGAGATAATTGGATGCTGCAATGGGAGGACTTTAGTATCTGTCTGGATGGACATTTTAATTGGGCCGAATTGCCTTCCTCATCCGTAATTATCTTGTAACAAAATAAATATTACATTGATAGTCTGTGCTGCACACATAAGTCTATACAGGAGGCAGCGGGCCTTGATTTGTGGTCTATATCAGAGGTACTTTTGCAGCTAGTTTCTGGGTTCTGCCATCGTAAGCTTTAAAAGATTTGCCTCAGCTTATATTTTATTGTAACCCAAATTTAAGGAATAATACGAAACATCCTTGGATTGAGATTTTTTTTTTAAACGGAATTTTCTTTTGAATGAATAAACTTCCTTTTTTTCTCTAAATGTTACAATTATTTCCTGGAAAGAATATCTATTCTATATCCAGAACATGTCCTTCAACTCAAGAACATTGTGTAAAAAGATTGATTTGAGCTCCAAGTTTGCTGTCGTCTATATAAAAGGTAACTTATTTTGAGGGAATGGAATTTTAGATCAGATAAAATAAATTAGTTGTTTTGTAGAAATATTTTTTTCTGAAATGGGAGGCCAATTTTGATCTCTTTTGCCAATTAGGTCTGAAAAGACTCATTACTAAGGTAACCTTCTCAGTCACAAGCTACTTACTGATGAGGAAGGTCACTTGGGCTTAAAGGGTTAAATTATGAGGGCGGATTGCGTAACCTTGGGTTATAGTCCCTTAAGTTTAGAAGGTTGAGGGGTGATCTAATTGAGGAGTTTAAAATGATAAAAAGATTTGATGGGGGTAGATAGGGAGAAACTAGTTCCTCTGATGGGAGAGTCGTAAACAAGGGGGGCATAACCTTAAAATTAGAGCTATGCCGTTCAGGGGTGATGTCAGGAAGCACTTCTTCACACAAAGGGGAGTGGAAATCTGGAACTCTCTCCCCCAAAAAGCTTTTGAGGCTGGGGGTCAATTGAAAATTTCTAAACTGAGATTGATAGATTTTTGTTGGGTAAGGGTATTATGGGATATGGATCAAAGGCGGTTAAATGGAGTTGAGGTGCAGATCAGCCATGGTACCCACAACTTTTCTAAGATCTGCTTGCTGCCTGCCTGGTAGTGCCAGATCTCAGAATCATCCTTGTTTGTCCCCATGTTACGTGGAATTATGTTATACCTGGGAGGAAGGTGATGCGGACATTGGTGGGCAAGTAGTGTGACAGGATCATGTGACAGGAAGAAACGTGATACCTCATTAATTGGTCAAAGATGCTACCAAATAGATGGAAGGTGCATGTGAGGTAGAACTGAAGCACAGGTTTTGATGCTAGTCATACTGACATAACCGCTGAGTGCCCCGATTAATATATGAAGATACAAAATTGACGGGCAGCAAAAGACCAGCTGACCCATCAAGCCTGACCCACTCCATGATGGCTGGAACACCACACGACTAAACACTTACTTCATCTCCCCGTTCCCCCCCTCAAAACCCGCAGCCAGGGAGATGCAAAAGAAACAGAGAAAAAAACCCAGGGCCAATAGGGGAAAGAAAACCCTGGAAAATTCCTCCCTGACCTCCTCAGGCGATTGAAACCAGTCCTGGAAATCACATGGACCGGACAACGGCTGTCCAGCTGGATACTGGTTGAGCTTTCTCAATGTGGTTTGTTATTTTTAGCACTCTGCTGAATTAGTGCACGGCCAATAAACACCACGTTGGCACAGAGCTGCTACTCTCAGTAAAAAAAAATCCAAGCAGCAATCAATCAGAAAACTGCCAATTGGTGCTGTACTTTGACAAGTTCTTGTGCCCACTTCATTCAAACGTAGTGGAAATGTGAAACGGATTACCACTCAATCGCCCCCTCAAAACATTGGAAATTTCTCTTTATTAAAACTTGTCCACTGCTTTTCCTTTAAGGACTATTGATTTCTGATGGAGGTACGTACATTCTTATAATATATTTTCAGGTGTTGCGTAAACACAGAATCCATTCTAGTCCATCATCATCAGTGTCCTCCTGGAACAGAAAATAACTGAGCGGTTCAGGTCGAGACATGAGCTGAGGTTTAGTGCAGCATTTGGCCTACGTCATTTGACATGGAAATGCTGCTTATAGTTTTAATGAGATGCCTGGGGAGGTGTAGGAGGCAGACGTATATATGAGAGGCCTTTCTCTTGTAATGAGCGACCTGTTAAAATAAGTCTCCTAGGAAAAGATTTGAAATGCTGTGAAATGCGATGTACATTTTTAACAAAGCAATAGGAAACAGGTGCTTGTAAAACTGTGTATGCAATAAAGTGGTTAAATGATTAACGGCCTCAATTCTCTTGTCGCCCACAAGTAAATGGTTGGGAGTCCCACAGAGGACATCTTTCAAGATATCGTAGATGTTTCAGCAGCCAAATTGAGATGTGCAAATTTGGTTTAGTAACATTGACCATTGACATTAACACTGAATAAAATCCTGAATCCAAAGTCACTCGAATTGCCCCAGTTCAATTTGCTCAATATCGTGCCCTCGCTCTTATTTTCGAATGTAGTTTCCTTGCCAATTTTTCTCTTCTATGCTGTTTCGCTTAAGGTTGATTTCATACAGGTACATTGGTCTCGATTTGAACTCCCCCTGAATGGAGAAAATCAGCCGGGGTGGGGGGGCGGTGGTGGGTGCAGTTAAAATGGAGTGGGGGGGCTTACCCACTCATTTCCGGCCCTGATTTTAAATTGCAGGTGGCAAGAACACCTGCCCCAAACCAGAGAGGTCCGCTTTAAATATGCAGGTCGGGCTCCGAGGGGCAGGAGTGCTCCTCTGGGCCACACAAGGAAACTTTGGGCCTCCCCAAGACTGAGATCGATAGATTTTTGGACTCTCAGGGAATCAAGGGATATGGGGATCGGGCAGGAAAGTGGAGTTGAGGTCGAAGATCAGCCATAATCTGATTGAATAGCGGAGCAGGCTCGAGGTGCCGAATGGCCTACTCCTGCTCCTATTTTCTTATGTTTATGTTTGCCCTGCTCCGGGATTCATCCCCCACCCCCTGATTGGGATACCCTCACCCCCATGCCAATCCATTTGCCTCAGTACCGGGACCGTTCTCTCTGGTTCCCATGGGTTTCCTCCGGCCGGTACAATTTTAACGGCCAGGCAGTTGCAGCCCTCTGAAGTGCCGCTCCTCGACGGGCAGTGCCGCTCCTCGACGGGCAGTGCCGCTCCCCAACGGGCAGTGCCGCTCCTGGACGGGCAGTGCCGCTCCTGGATGGGCAGTGCCACTCGCTCTGCCACACTCCAGCCCAAGTGTTAAAATCCAGTCCACTGTGCTGCAATAACGTGCTCAGTTGAGTCTGTCGTCCAATCAGTCAAGGTCCATATTATCAGAAATATAAAAATCAATAACCCTGAACTGACAAGCACTATCGCAATTAACACATTTTAAACAAGTCAGTTACTACCGCAATACCAGAGGAAAATAATTGGAATGATTTAAGTATTCATCTGTTAATGTTGCTCACGGTCATTTTTTGGCAGGTATTATTAACTAGAATTCAAATAGTGCATTTTTATAATATAATTTTAGTTCCTATCAAACCGCTATAAAGAAGACGGCGGCTCAGGGCGACTCGGGACGGGCAATAAATGCCGGCCTTGCCAGCAACGCCCACAGGCCGAGAATGAATTTTTTAAGAGTTTGAATATCTCCTTTAGATTTAGAGAACGTACGTACTGACCAAGAAAAGTAGCAAAAGCCGACCAAACACTTCAGAAAGGCTGACGCAACTCGCAAGAAGCTGCTGACTCAAAAAACACTCTGGTTATGTGAAGACAAGTAGCAACACAGGTTTTGTGGCTTGAGCTGCTCGCATACTCAACAATCCTTCACTTAGAAACTAAAAACTAAAGATGCTGAAAAACACTCAGCAGGTGAGGCAGCATAAGAACATAAGAAATAAGAGCAGGAGTAGGCCATACGGCCCCTCGAGCCTGCTCCATCATTCAATCAGACCATGGCTGATCTTCGACCTCAACTCCACTTTCCTGCCCAATCTTGATATCCTTTGAAAATCTGGGTAATATCAAAGAGAGAAACAGAGTTAAGGTTTTGGGTCCTTGCATCAGAACCTGGAAGTTGTTCGAGATGAACAGCTTTTAACAGAGCCGGAAAAAGGGGGACAGGAAAAGAACAAAAGGGAAGGTCTGTGATAGGGTGGAGGGCAGAAGTGATTAAATGACAAAAGTGATGACGATGCAAGGCAAAAGGAGGTGATAATGGGACAAGTATAGAAACAAAAGATGGGTTTACAGCGGAATGGCAGAGGGGGAAGGGAGCAAAGAAAATCTGGCAGAGGAGAAGGTTTCTGTGGCCCAGGAATGTGGTGGATGAAAGGCTTCACCTATATTGAAAGAAAGTCCCCTGATCTTCTTCGAAATAGTGCCTTAGGATCTTTTACATCCACCTGAGAGGGCAGATGGGTCCACGATTTAATGTCTCATCCAAAAGACAGCACCTCCGACAGTGCAGCCCTCCCTGGAGTGTCAGCCTGGATATTTGTGCTTCACTCTCTGGAGTGGGATTTGAATCCATGACATTCTGACTCAGGGGTGTGAGTGCTACCAGCTACGACTGACACTATAAGTGCATGAAGGCCTGAAGGTAGAAATCCAAATGTTAAATGAAACAGAACTGGTGGTGTGATGAGGAGTGGAGGGCGCATGTTCTCACAAGAATTCTTACCTACGGCATACACCGACACACGTGACAAGGCCCCCAGAACATTGACTGTCGGCATGAAATACACACCTGAGAAAACATGACCTTCCCCAATGAACTAGTGGCTAAAGGCATTGCCTGCTGCAGCCAGATAGACTGGAAGGTTCTGGGTTTGATCCTTGGCCAGTGCTGAGTTACTTGATCTGTTCTTCAGTATTTGAGCTGCTACTATTAGCGTCAGTATGCCTGTGCTCGGAAGGTGACAAATCAATCAGGATTCCCACTTCTGACCACGACTCAGAGGCTTGTGCCGAAAGACGTACGTGCTTTGTATAGAATGTACAGCACAGTGCAGAATCAGGCCATTTGGACCAATTGGTCTATGCCAGTGTTGAAGCTCTACACCTTACTTCATCTCACCCTATCAGCATATCCTTCTATTCCTTTCTCCCTCAGCTTCCCCTTAAATGCACCTATGCTATTCACCTCAACTATTGTGGTGGTGAGTTCCAAATTCTAAATAATCTCTAGGTTAACTAAGCTATGACTAAATTATATTGATATTCTAGTAAAGCATAGTTTCATACTACACTATAATTGTGGTGATCATTTTTTAATCAATGGGAATATCATTTTAGTAATTACCCATGCCTTAATGAAGGACAATCAATCATAGAGAAATAGCTAAAACTTGTCTGATCAATTATTCACGAATCACAATAAAATTCTTAGTCCAATTATTGTTAAATACTAATTCTCTGCTAAACTTTTACTCTGGCATAGCCCAGGCCACAGGAAGCAGTTGTCAATTAATAATTCACTGCACACTAATTAATTGCAGCAATGTCAATTTATTTAAGTGACAGCATGCTGTTAGTGAGAAACAAACGCTGCAGGTGGTATTAATGGCAGATAGCTGCAAATGTTAAAAGAGTTTTTTGATCATAACGCTTCAACAAATGCAGTGATTTTTTAAAAATTAAAAACCGTGTATTTGCAAGACCAATGACTAATCCTGTCGCCTTTGGCCTCTCCGGTCAGTCCGCCATCCCCGCATCCTCTGCTACCTGAAGCTCTTCAACTTCTCGATGTACCAGAAGGAATCAGTCATTTTCCTTTTTTCCGCCCTCTTCTCCCGAAGGCATTGACTGCTTCTGGGATTTCGCCCTGGTGGTCACTCTCTAACTGAAGAATGGGCAAAATTTCAGCTCTCTAATGTCTTTAATGTCTGGAACTGGTGTGAGAGGAAAAGATTGGGGTAGAACGGTAAATGAATATAAATATAGATGGGGTCAAACCTGGGTCTTGGCCTGTGTACTGTTAACAGCAGGTGTATGTGAGCAATTCTTTTCAATCAAAGCTTTCCTAATGGTCAAGTGTAACAGATGACGTTAACATGTTGCAGCAATTATTTCTCTCCTTAACCATGCGGATTAATTCTGACCTCTCATACAGTCTGCTTCCTTCTGTCTTTTACTTTTATTTTGAAGATTGCCTCAAGAAAACACAACAAATTAACAAAAGTCTCTCTGTCATTAAAAAAGTCAGCAGGGCTTATGGGAAAGGCAACTCACCTCAAACTCCATCTCAAACCCTCAAAATGATGAACCTTCTCCGTCAAATCTCAATGTTCAACATAGAAACATAGGGACAGAAGTAGGCCATTCAGCTCCTCGAGCCTTACTACCCTTGCCTAACAAAAATTAGGCAAGTCTAGAAGACAAGATCAAGGCTGAACTTCCTAGGAGCTGGACGAGCCGGATGTGTTAAGCAAATCTACTGCGTCTCCTCAGCATTGAGGTGGGCATACCAGCCCATTGGGGACTTTATTGCCTTTTGGTATTAGAGCAGACAATGGAGAATTTGATGTAACCTTTTCAGGGATGATTATTATTTCATTTAAGTGTCATCAGCAAGCTATGGTTTTCAACAACAGAACCTCTGTCGTCTCCCTCTTCCTCTGCCTCTCTATCCCTCTCTCCCTCCCTCCCCCATTATCTATCTACATACCTTTCTACATATAGACATCTCACTGTAGCTCCACCATTGGCAGCCGTGCCTTCAGCTGTCCAGGCCCTAAGCTCCGGCATTCCCTCCCTAAATCTCCGCCTCTTTCTCCTGCTTTGTCGCGCCTTAAAACCGACCTCTTTGACCAAGCTTTTGGTCACCTGTCCTAATATCCCTTTTTGTGGCTCGGTGTCAAATTTCGTCTTATTACACTCCTGCGAAGCACCTTGGGATGTTTCATTATGCTAAAGGCGTTATATAAATGCAAGTTGTTGTGGACTTCATGTTGCAGACATCCCACACATTGTTACAGATGTAAAAGCTCGCTGAGCTTTAATTAGCTGCAAACAGCAGCCGTTAAACCTCTGCAAAAGCAGTGGTAAGGAAAAGCCAGCTGTTTATTCATAAAATTGCTGGGGAATTGTGCGTTACTGAGTGAGGAAAACTCGGTGTACAGGCTGGGAGCTTTCTGCGAGGAGTCAGGGAGAGAAGGCATTCAATTTAAGGTATGAGAAAAAGCTGGTCTGATCTCTTATTGATCTGACCACTCATTTCAAGAATGCAGAGCAAACACATCTTGCAGACAATAAAGCGACACACACCTGCACTTTAGTAGTAGAATAATACACAAGGGTAATTTTGACTTTGTGCGATAGTGTAAAGCGGGTGATAGTGAACCGGCAGCCTGTTTTACATCTCTCCCCATTTTTATTTCCATTGCAGTGATGTAAATCGAGCTGTCAATTCGCAATGGCCTGTTTTACACTATCACACAAAGTCAAAATGACTCCCATAGTGTGTTACATCGTTTAATGCTCCTGCATCCTCTGGCTTATCACAAGGAGTTAGTTTGTGTATAAAAACATTGCATCTAGCAAGTATTTGGTCCATCACACTTGAGGTGTCACACTCTGTGTGTCACACCTATCTATATCCAAATTTCTCTTGACACATTTGCAATTGATTGGCCCAAATGTCATATTGATAAAACAGCAACAAATCACAACTGCACTGATGGGGAAGGTAACAAGTGGGAGCAGGTAAAATGAGTACATAACCTCCAATAAAAAACTACTAATGATAAATGAAGACAATTAACCTCCAACAAGTAGTCAGCAAAAGCTAACAATAAAAAGGTGAAAAGCAAAATACTGCAGATGCTGGAAATCTGAAATAAAACCAGAAAATGCTGGAGAAGCTCAGCGAGTCAGGCAGCATCTGTGGAGAGAGAAACAGAGTTAATGTTTCAGGTCGATGACCTCTCCTCAGAACTGGAAGATGTTAAAGGCTCTTTAACATCTAACACTAACATCTTCCAGTTCTGAGGAGAGGCCTTCGGCCTGAAACGTAAACTCTGTTTCTTTCTCCACAGACGCTGCCTGATTTGCTGAGCTTCTCCAGCATTTTCTGTTTTTATTTTTAATAAAAAAGACGAAATCGCTCCAAATGTTTTTTGTAAATCCTTTCAGCCAACATCTTGAATTCTCACTCAGATAAGAAACGAAGAAGTGGAAAAAGCTTACAGCATGAAAATGATTCATCTTATCCTTACAATAACGTTTTCTGAGTTAAAAGTGACTCCGTTAAAATAGCAGAGAAGGGAATTGCAGACAACATATTAAGCAGAGTTTAATTGTTTGGTCATTGAAAATGTGATTGTCAGTTTCAGGCTACTTCTCAGAAGGAGACAGCATTTTAAGGTTGCTTTACATCTCTGACGATGTGCGATGTCTGCTGCATGATGTCTATATTAGTCTACCTGTGAAAAGGCATCATTTCAGAGCTAAACATTTTAGCATTTGTTCAAACTAATGCACAGAGAAAAATATCGTAATATTTCACTACCAATGCGCTAATAAAGAACTATGGGAGGCAAGATAGATTAATATTTGCTCTTCCCTGTTACATAGGAATATGTGAAAAGAATGATAGTCTGACGTCTGATAGGGCAACGGTGAAGTTTGCAAGTCAATAATGTTTTATTGCTATTGCCATGTCCTTGGCTGCACGATCAAATCATTGAGCATTTAAAAAAAATACTTTTAAATGCCTTGCATTCCTCTGACATTTGTCCTTTATCATCGAGTGACTCAGAAGGTCCTTGGAAATGGCTGTAGACCTTGTTGCAGGATTTTAAGCAGTGGATATAAATTAGGTCTGTCTTTGTCTTCAGGCCAAGTTTGCTCTCCGATTTGCCACAGAGTTGCCTTTACTATAATTTGTCCCACAGGAGATGTTTTAGATTTATTTTCCCCATTTACCTACCATGCAAATCTTTGAAGGTAAAGGTTTTGGGGCTAGAATTAAATGTTGTCACGAGAATTCTTGAGTAAAGTGCAAAATCTCATGGTACTGACATGGAACCAATTTACCGTTGAAAACTATAGGTCCATTATTAGCATCTATGCTCTTGATTCTCATAAGTCATCAAAATATAAAGTAGAAAAAAATCCCATTTATTTTGTAACTATGTTCCATCAGTTCCAGTTGCTGCTGTGATATTACTAGAAATAATAAATAGTCTTTTCTATTGTTCATTCACAGTGAAAAGCAAAGCCAACAGGTTAGTTATGTAGAAAATGCATTGAAAGTTCAGACAGGCAAGAAACATCTACTGGCTCAGACAGTTAATTAAAGATTTCAACCACACAAACACAAACTGCAGGTCTGCAGCATTTCTGAAAGACCAATAAATCAGGCAGCTCCTCAACAACACATCTCGATACCCGAGTCTATAAAATCTATAATGCTCTCAATTTTAGTTCATCAGATGAGCAGTTCCGCAGAAAATAAGTTTGGCAACTTCTATTGAAGCTATTAACAGGAATAGCAACAGTTCTGTGTAAAGTTTAGGTAAAGGTTCACAAACTTATTGGATAGCAGTAGTTTATTCAACCCCTCCCTCCCCCCAATCCCAGCTTTCGGGTCTCCTTTTCTCAAGATGTCTGGTTCCATGGCCAATGGCCATTCTTTGTGCGTGAGATTGGACAATGAACTGTATACATAGGAATACATATTCAGCCCCTCGAGCCTGTTCCGCCATTCAATTAGATCATGGCTGATCTGTATCTTAACTCCATTTACCCGCCTTGGTTCTGTAACCCTTAATACCCTTGCCTAACAAAAATCTATCAATCTCAGTTTTGAAATTTTCAATTGACCTAATCTAAGGCATCACTGTCAAAACAATTCTGTTCTCAACCATTGTGCCCTTTGCATCTCTGTGGTTAGGGTATCACCCCTGGAAGTGGGTCGGGGTAACCTCGCCATGACCCACCTCCAGGGGCGGAAAAGGTGATGCCGATGATGTCTTTTTGTTTTCAGTTTTAGATAGTCAACTCACTTGATTTTCTCCACCAGTTGAATGCCATCATCTACCGTGGAGATTGGCTCCAAATCTCCATAATGGCCGATGGGATCCAGATAATGAAGAAAATCAGAGAAGTTAATCATCTAAAGCTTTAGGGTGGGAAAATGGATAAATATGCAGCCAAGATTTTATTGGTTAGAAGTTTGGGAGAAATGGATGACACTTTCAATTTTCTTATTGCTTCTTGCTATGGTACAGGGTTAACATTATAGTAATAAAACTGCTGCTGACATTTCAACAGCTCCACATTATACCATAGAGGCATGAAGGCATATTTGAATTTGGTTTAAATATTGCCTGCTTTTAGAAGCAACTTATATTCTGACAACAACAAGAACTTGCCCTTTTTACAGCGCCTTTAACGTAGCAAAACGTCCCAAGGCTCTTCACAGGAGCGATTATCAAACAAAATTTGACACCGAGCCACATAAGGGGATATTAAGACAGCAAAGAGATAGGTTTTAAGGTGTGTCTTAAAGGAGGAGAGAGTGGCAGGGAGGTGGAAAGGTTTAGGGAGGGAATTCCAGAGCTTAGGGCCCAGGCAACTGAAGGCACGGCCGCCAATGGTGGAGCAAAGATGCACAAGAGGCCAGAATTGGAGGAGCGCAGAGATCTCGGAGGGTTGTAGGGCCGGAGGAGGTTACAGAGACAGGGAGGGGCGAGGCCATGGAGGGTTTTGAAAGCAAGGATGAGAATTTTAAAATTGAGGCATGAAACAATGGAGAAGCACTGATAATATTGGCTGCAGTAATCATGTAGAATAACCAACAACTGGAAACAGGATATAGAGGTACTTGGATTTGCCAACTATGAATGAATGGTTTGCCTCACAGTGTCTGAGGAGAATTATGAGCAACACACTGGTTTCCACTGACCTGTGTCACCAGTTGCAGGAACTCACTCTGTAATCATTACTGTTTCTCCAATAGACACAAGAAGAGACAACACTAATTAGCATCCACTTCTCACATCCCTCCTAGTGGTTATGCAGGTATCAGTTATTCCATGTCGAATTGCATACAGGAATAACAAAGGTTCCACCTCAATACTCATTCTTCCCTCAAACAACAACTTTAACTTGCGTTTATATAGCGCCTTAAACGTAGTGAAACGTCCCAAGGCACTTCATAGGACCGTAATCAGACAAAAATTGACACTGAGCCAAATAAGATACTAGGACAGGTGATCAAAAGCTTTGTTAAAGATGTAGGTTTTAAGGAGCATCTTAAAGGAAAAGAGAAAGGTGGAGAGGCAGAGAGGTTTAGGGAGGGAATTCTGGAGCCGACAGCAGAAACACAGCAACAATCAGATAGCATTGTGGGTTACCACAGCTGCTGGATGCTACTGACTGCACACATGCCAAGATGTGGACACTTAGTCACGATGTCTTTGCGTGCACAAATAGGAAAGGATTCCATTCTCATGAATATACAAGAGATATGTGATGCCAAAATTGTAATCGTACAGATACAGGCCAATTATTTTGGTTCTATGCATGATTTTTTACAATCTGACTCAGCAGACCATAACGTCTACATTTGAGTAAAATAAAAAATGATATTGTTGGTTAATGGACAGCAGTAGTCATGGCCTCAGGATGATAATTCTTCTGCTTAATCCTCGGGACCCTTGAGAATAATTTATTATTCTCGGGATGTGGGCATCGCTGACAAGACCGGCAATAATTGCCCATCCGGGTACAACTGAGTGACTTGATAGGCCACTTCAGAGGGCAGTTAAGTGTCAACTATGTTGGTGTGGGACTGGAGTCACAAATTGGCCAGACCGGGTAAGTTTGCTTTCATAAAGGACATTGGTGAACCAATTGGGTTTTCACCAAAATCCGACAACTTCATGATCACTTTTTACTGATACCAGTTTTTTTTTAAATTGAATTTGAATTCTTAAGCTGCCGTTTGAACTCGTTCTCTGGATTACTAGTCCAGTAACATAACCACTATGCTACCATACCCACTTAATAATAAAATCAGATTTATTTGTAAGGTTACGGTGAGTGCCTTTGACCCTATTAAAGATGTGCTGCTGACATCTTGACATGGATTCATCATTATTCCCCAGAGGAAATCTGTAAACTATTTACAGTCCACTGTCTCTTGTACAGCTCTGGCATTCAGTATGTAGATCCTTCAGAGAGACGGCTTATTCATGGAGGCTGATGAGCTCTGCTAACCTGGTGACAGGCGTCATGGCTTACTGCAGGGAACTAATGAGAAATATAACTTCTTCCAACAGTGACATGGTACTCTGAGCTTACTGCCACCAGAATCTTCCGCAAACTCTTCAACAAAAATTAGCTTGACGGTAAGAACGATGTCTCGAGGTGTCATTAGGTGTTAGCTATCTTCATTGAATGGGCACTATGGAACATGTCTGCAATTTAACATGCTTATTAGGAATTAAAATTGCCAAGCCTACAAATTTGCAAAATAAGGCCAATGATTATGTTTGAAGTTGAGAGTGTGTCTTTTTCACTGGTGTTCGTGGGACAACTGATGGAAGTATCAAAAACAGAATCATCCTCAGGGCCATGGAGAGGATCGGATCTGAATGAAACATGAGAAAATTCAAGGACAAGTTAAGGCCCTTCGCCGAAACTGGTCCCTGTGATACTCTAATTTTCTCAGGAAAGTATCCAGCTGCATTCTGAATATCCCGAATGTTTTTATCTCCACTTCCCAAGCAGATTCTTCTAAACATTGATTTGTGAGAAAAATCTATTCCTGGTAAATCTTATTTCACTCATGCGAAATTATCCCCTCTAATATTTAGGGTTTACTTCCTCTCTACCATATAATATTTTATATGCAATGACAACGCCCACCCCTTAAGTCCCTTCTTGCTTTCTGGAAAGAGCTTGCATTTTGATAAGAATCTGCTAGAGATACAGAGATGGACTTTGTCCTTAATTGTGATGTTGATAAATCCTTGGCAGAATGGGACGTCCACCAGCCCTGTACTTGTGCCCCTGGCGCTAGCCTGATTCCTGGAGCCAGCGTGATTATCATAAGTTGGGCAGCTGCCAGGACCATTTACATTGCTACCAATTTGCCCAGCTCAGGTGAAGGGAGAGGGCACTTTCTGCGGTTCCTGGTGTCGCATCATGTGGTCGGTAACGCTGGCTGAGAATTGAAGGAGAAAATTGCAGAAGTTTTCATTTTTAAATCTCCTGCTGCGCCCAGTGGAATGCATCACTCTACGATCAACCGCACGAGGAAAAGCAACCCTTTGAAACTTAATCCCCACCTTTATAACCAATGGTACTGTTGGATGTTGTGTTCCTTGCACCCAGCATTGCTAAGGTACAAACGACAGGAAATAAGCCCTCCTCCATACTCAGGCGGATTTACTCTACGCCCAGGGTCAGTGATGGAACCAGGGTTGGGATGGATCAGCTCCCTGCCTGATTTTCTTCCTGCCTGGCTACACCTCAAAGGAAAATTGGTAGCACAGTACTGCTGAGTACTGCTTCAGCATACCATCGCAAAGAAGGTCAGACCCACTCATTCATGTCCCCTTCTATTGAGAGAAGGAGATTTGGTTCATTAGCACCTCCGTGAGGAGGCTGGCCAGTGACCACTGAACTCACTGATTTTACTAGATCTTCTCACCTTGCTTCTCACTGGAAGTTTATATCCAACTATGTGAGGTCACGGCCTCGTTCCTCCCTACCTCTGTAACCTCCTCCAGCCCTACAACCCTCCAAGATCTCTGCACTCCTCAATTCTGGCCTCTTGCGCATCCCTAATTTTCATCGCTCCACCATTGGCGGCCGTGCCTTCAGCTCTGGAATTCCCTCCCTAAACCTCTCCACCTCTCTCTCTCCCTTTAAGACACTCCTTAAAAATTACCACTTTGACCAAGTTTTTGGTCACCTGTCCTAATATCTCCTTTATGTGGCTCGGTGTCAAATTTTGTCTGATGACACTCCTGTGAAGTGCCTTGGGATGTTTTACTGTTAAAGGTGCTATATTAATGCAAGTTGTTGTTGTTGTCAGTATGGATAGTATCTATAAGAGAAGCCTACGAAGGGCAGTTTCGCACAGTCTTTGTCCTGCAGGTGTGACTTGCTTTGTGGGTTATAGATTTGTATTTGATATTGTGCACCTGCAGACAGCTGCAACCCTTTTCTAATTTTATAAATAGGCAGTACAGGAAATTATTAAGCTATAGCTTAGGGCAAAATGAATCGGCAGGTTGTCAGAAAAATAAGTATGTTAAATTCACTTCAGCATGTACTTGCCAACTACACAAAGTCCACTTCAAACACTGAAGTAGCTCATTGACAGGCCTTCATTTGAGAGATGGATCTTTATCAACTAATTAATAGCTCTTTTGCAGCTGCATTTCCACCAGAACTGTGCCTTTCACGCTATTTTATACTCTTAATAATTATAAGTTACTGAAGTAATGGCTAAAATAATACAATTGGCAGAACTAGTTGACATATATGGAATATGGTTGAAAAACGGAACTGATAAATACAGACATTCCGATTTACTCCATGTATTGGTGATTAAACAAACAAAGTAGGAAAGAGGCCACCCATATCACATACACCGATATCACATACACTGACATCAAATACACCGATATCACATACACCCATATCACATACACCGATATCACATACACTGACATCAAATACACCGATATCACATACACCCATATCACATACACCCATATCACACACACCCATATCACATACACCCATATCACACACACCCACATCACATACACCCATATCACATACACCCATATCACATACACTGATATCACATACACCCATATCACATACACCCATATCACATACACCCATATCACATACACCCATATCACATACACCCATATCACATACACCCATATCACATACACCCATATCACATACACCCATATCACACACACCCACATCACATACACCCATATCACATACACCCATATCACATACACTGATATCACATACACCCATATCACATACACCCATATCACATACACCCATATCACATACACCCATATCACATACACCCACATCACATACACCCATATCACATACACCCATATCACATACACCCATATCACACACACCCACATCACATACACCCATATCACATACACCCATATCACATACACCCATATCACACACACCCACATCACATACACCCATATCACATACACCCATATCACATACACTGATATCACATACACCCATATCACATACACCCATATCACATACACCCATATCACATACACCCATATCACATACACCCATATCACATACACTGATATCACATACACCCATATCACATACACCCATATCACATACACTGATATCACATACACCCATATCACATACACCCATATCACATACACTGATATCACATACACCCATATCACATACACCCATATCACATACACTGATATCACATACACCCATATCACATACACCCATATCACATACACTGATATCACATACACCCATATCACATACACCCATATCACATACACTGATATCACATACACCCATATCACATCCACCGCTAGCACATATACCGATATCACATACACCCATATCACATCCACCGCTATCACATATACCGATATCACATACACCAATATCACATACACCCATATCACATACACCCACATCACATACACCCATATCACATACACCCATATCACATACACCCATATCACATACACCGAAATCACATACACCCATATCACATACACTGATATCACATATACCGATATCACATACACCCATATCACATCCACCGATATCACATACACCCATATCACATATACCGATATCACATACACCCATATCACATACTCCGATATCACATACACCCATATCACATACACCGCTATCACATATACCGATATCACATACACCCATATCACATACACGCATATCACATACACCCATATCACATACACGCATATCACATACAATGAAATCACATACACCGATATCACATATACCGATATCACATACACCGATATCACATACACCCATATCACATACAATGAAATCACATACAATGAAATCACATATCACTGTGCTGTCTTCTAGCAGTCATTGTAGGTGTGATGCGTGTTACATATTGTCACACTGCCTAGTGAGTGTATTAATGGTTTGCAGTGCTGAGACATCAGTCAGGATTAGGAATGTAACTCTGCCATAATAATCAGCGTGTTCTCAGAGATCATGCAAAGGAACATAGGAACATCAGGACTGGAAAAGACCAGTGTGGCTCATCTGAGCAGTCCCAGTGTCCACGAGATATCATATCCCATGATACCTCTCATACCCTCCATCAATTTTTCCTCAGGGCACTTACCCAACTCCTTGAATTTTCTGACACAATCAGCCCCTAATGCCTCCAGTAGCAGTCACTTCCACATACGTTCACCAGTCTCTGCTTAAAACAGTTAAATCTTTCACCCTCCCTCTTTTAAGTTTGCTATCTTGCCCTCTCGAATCATAATTTCTCCGATTTTTCAGGGAGAAAATATATTACAGTTAGTTCTCAATAAGTGTTTACTAAATAAGAAATGTATTTCACTATTCGAAGCATTTACTTGTCAAGAATTCAGTGACCTATTCACAAAATAACTGTGTGGCACAATTAATTGCTTGCTGTTAACTCTAATGGAGGATTTTGAAAAATATAAATTGTTCTGCCGATTGTGGCTTGTTAGACCGCAGAAATAGGTAGAGTGATTTCCTTGTTAGCAGCAGCACAAGTATCGGTTGTAACCACTGTTTCTGATCATCAGCTTAGGGAGCTTCTAATAGGGCCCAGTAAAGGCATGCCGGCAGGTCAATGGTGCTATTATCAAAGCCACATATGGGCTGTCCTGATCTGCAGTGCCACAAAAGTCCCACATCTGCTGCCTGGGTGCCTACAGCCATTGTAGCAGCCATGAAAGGGATGGAACTCTGGGGGCGATCTCAAGAGGAGAGTACATTGGGCAGCTGGTGGGTAGAATAGGCCCAACATCGCCTGGTATCGCTCGCCAAAAGCTCAAACTAATTTCACGTTCAGGCGTCATTTAAATGAAATCAGTGAGCTGCCAATACTAAACAGAAGTGGAAAGGCAGCTTTTAGGGACGGGATATCTGGTTGGCCCATCCGTGAGCCGTGGGCAGAGGTCCTTGAAAGGGAGGGGGCCAGGCCATTCCGGGGGAGGGTTGGAGGGTGTGGGTAGGGAGAAGATGGTGGAAGGTAAGGTGATGGATTTGCATATAGTAATGGGAGCCCTGGTCGTTTATTTTGAGGCCTGAACTAAAATGGCAAAAAGTAGCAATTCTCTATTTCCTCAAATCCATTGAAGGAGAAGGAGCAAAATACCTCTTGTGATGCAGGTAAGTTCCACCATTTAGAAGCACATGATTTGCTTTGCATTGTAAATTGTCCCACAAACATATCTACGATGCTGGACCATGCAAAACAGCCTCTTGTGCATCATCTAACTTTACAGTGCAACTAAGACACTTCATTTTTCTTTCTCCCAGCTAGTTATGTCTCTGTGCACTGATGTTTCTCTTTTCTGTCCATACACAAGTGTCAGGTACACTGGGGGAACACAAGTCCGCTACTCCCACCAGTGTCACTTTCATCATTGACACTATCTCCGTTACGTCTTTCGGATGAGATGTTAAACAAAGGCCCATCTGCCCTCTCAGGTGGACATATAAGATCCCATGGCACTATTTGAAGCAGAGCAGCGGAGTTCTCCCCGATGTCCTGAACAATATCCCTCAACCAACATCACTAAAACAGATTATCTGGTCATTTATCTCATTGCTGTTTGTGGGATCTTGCTGTGCACAAATTGGCTGCCGCGTTTTCTACATTACAACAGTGACTACACTTCAAAAGTATTTCATTGGCTGTGTTGCACTTTGGGACGTCTTGAGGTTGTAAAAGGCGCTATATAAATGCAGGTCTTTCTGTCTTTTCTTTCTTACCAAACTCTTGTCATGAACACTACAAACACTTCTGACCCAGAGAGAATCAGCATCATAACCACCCACTTCAACAATTGTATTGATAAATGAACCTGTTGCTGCATCACATACAAGAGAATGTTGGTGTTCACAGATCCCTGTTGAGTATGAAGACCTATATTTCTGGGGTCATTGTACCATTACAAAGGTCTCTGCACTCCTCCAATTCTGGCCTCTTACGCATCCCCGATTTTAATCGTTCCACCATTGGCGGCCGTGCCTTCAGCTGCCTGGGCCCTAAGCTCTGGAATTCCCTCCCTAAATCTCTCCACCTCTCCCCCTCTCCACCTCTCTCTCCTCCTTTAAGACACTCCTTAAAACCAACCTCTTTGACCAAGCTTTTGGTCACCTGTCCTAATCTGCTTATATGGCTCGGTATCAAATTTTGTTTGATGATCGCTCCTGTGAAGCATCTTGGGATGTTTTAATACATTAAAGGCGCTATATAAATGCAAATTGTTGTTGTTGTTGTTGTTGCAGGGTCTGTGCTGACGTACAGTTCCAGCACAGTAAAGGTTAGAAGGAATGTTATGGAGGCTGTATTGCATTACATTGATGGTGAAAGTCAAGATCAAAGACTGGCAAAAGCCCAGAGTATGGAGTGGGTTAAGTATTATAGGGGTTCCCTTGGATCCACTGTTATAGTGGAATATTGGTGATAACCAATACATAAAGGCTACAGAGAGCCCACAGGTTCTTGCAGCAGCACACAGTATGGGGTAGTGAAGGTGCAAGCTTCCCAAGAGCTGAATGGGGCAATGTTAGCTTAGAAATCAATTGTTAAGGGCTACTTGAGTTTCACAGAGGCACTTCTGTTAGTGAATAGATTAGGATTAACAATGTTCACAAGGCTATCAGCAAAATGATATAAACCATGGCTCATTTCTCAGCTGTGGTTATATTAAACACCTCGGGGGTAATTTTAACCTGATCTGCTCATTGGTAAATTGATGGGATCAGGTGTAAAGCTGCTTTTACACCTCAACCAATTTTTCTCTCCATTGAAGTTAATACAGTAACATTGGGTGGGGTCCATCAGCATTCCACCTGATCCTGTGGGTTTCCCGCCTGACGAGTTAGGGTAAAATTACCCCCTGTTAATTTCAATTATCAGCTTGGCTCAGTGGTAACACTTCTGCCTCTGAGTCAGAAGATTGTGGCTTCAGGACTTGAGCACATAATCTCGGCTGACACTGAATTGCTGCGCTGTTGGAGGTGTGGTCTTTCCAATGAGACATTTTACCGAGGCCTCATCCGCCTGTTGAGGTGAATATAAAAGATGGCACTTTCTCAAAGGGGAGCAGGGGAGTTCTCCCCGGTGTCCTGACCAACAGAGGGATGCCAGTCAGGTCAGGCTGCACCAATAGCAATCTGTACCTACCCGCTGATACCCCCCACATTAGAGTTAACATACTGATCAGAGGATCAGTGCCTGCGGAGGCTGCGATTTACAAGGGTCACCACGACTGGGTTACATTGAATGCTTTGACCAGACCTTTACAGACACAGTATGGACAGTCACTGTCAAAGTTATGTTAAACTTGTATCGAACTTTGGTTAGACCACACTTGGGGCACTGTGCACAGTTCTGGTCTCCATATTATAAAAGGGATATAGAGGCACTCGAGAAGATGCAAAAAAGATTTACAAGTATGATACCAGAACTGAGGGGTTTTACTTATCAGGAAAGGCTGGGGCTCTTTTCTCTAGAAAAGAGAAGGCTGAGGGGTGACCTGATCGAGGTCTTTAAGATTATGAAGGGGGTTTGATAGGGTAGACCTAGAGAAGATGTTTCCACTTGTGGGGAGACCAAAACTTGGGGCCATAAATATAAGATAGTCACTAATAAATCTAGTAAAGAATTCAGGAGAAACTTCTTTACCCAGAGAGTAGTTAGAATGTAAAACTCGCTCCCACATGGAGTAGTTGAGGTGAATAGCATAGATGCATTTAAGGGGAAGCTAGATAAACACATGAGGGAGAAAGGAATAGAAGGATATGCTGATCGGGTGAGATGAAATAGGGAGGGAGGAGGCTCGTGTGGAGCATAAACACTAGCATGGATCAGTTGGGCCAAATGGCCTGTTTCTGTGCTGTAAATTCCATGTAATTCTATCTAAAGTCACAACTGCCCTGACCTTTTATGTTTCAGGATCATTTCCGGCTGCCAATGGGGACATCAGCAACAGAAATCAATCAGCTGTGCATAGACTCTCGAAGAAGGTTGTCACTGCATTGTTTGCTCGACCATCACAGCTCATCTCTTTCCCCATGGAAAACAACAGCAGCAGGAGAGGGCTGTGCAATTCCGTAGAGCAGCGCGAGTCCCCGATGAAAGACCAGGGAGTTATGGATCATTCCCGCAAGGCCCTACGTGCTCCACAACAGAATGACAATATCTACACGCGTAGGAAAGGATTCCACATGCTCGATGTGCAACCACCAGCACCGGAATATGGAAGTCAATGCTCACTTTCCAGGTAACTTTCAGTTTAACACCAGTCAATCATTTCCGCTGTTGATTGAGCCATAAAGCCAGATTGTAAGTGCCAAATCCACTTAATGCAACACATTAATGGAAGGTCGTGGTAAGTTCTCTTTAAGGCATCCTTTGGATGAAGGACACTGGTCACCAAAATTGTCCCTCATTGCACCCGTTCTACACTCATAAAATGATCGTAACGTGGTCCAATTTGTACCCCTTTGACTCTAACAAATGATAAAGCTATACTGTTATAGTGTATACCACCATAAAGCAATTGTTATTTCATGAGGCTGAAGAAAGTTTGATTTCATGCTATATTTGCCCATTCTATTATAGCTGAAACTGACTGTTGTCGTTAGTTCAAGGCCAGTTATTATTGCACACTTCACCCTGGATTCGATCTATCTAGCCCTCCTGTTTTTGTTACCAATTTTTTGTGGCGTGTTGGACACAGTTTCTCAGAAAGAAGAAAAACAGGTTAATTAAGCAGTTACAGCTAAGGCCAAATGCTGCGGTTCTAACTATCCACACCCAGCATGCATGGCACCATTTCATCAATACAACTAATAAGGTTCAGTCTCTATGTGGCTGGGCAAGGTGCTTTGGATCAATAACTACTTCAGTTCCATATCAAGTACATCACAAGCTACTGATAGGGATGCTACTTTCCTACAGAAGCTGCTCATTGTTAACTCTAGGCTTGCAGTAATAGAGTCAGAGAGAAGGGGTAGAAAGGCTGTGACAAGAGGAAAGGGGAGAGAGGTACCGAGGAACAGGATTGAGCCTGGAGAGTGGAAATACAGAGACATTTTAAAATACAACTCTTTCCTCGCTTTGGCTCCAAAGATTTTGTTGGAAATAGAAGATGTGATTCTATGGCCCCGATTTTAATGGGGGTGTGGGGAAGCCCCGAAGTGGGCAGCGAACCCGGAGAGCCTGGGGATGTGGAGGTCCAGCCTATCTCGACCGCCAGATCCACTACATAGCCGGCGGGCAAGAGCAGGAATTCGGCAGCAGGAGGCTGCAGCCAGGGACCCAGTTAAGTGGGTGAGAGGGACTCTGGATGAGATGGGAGGGGGCAGGGGCCCGGGGCAAGGGAGTAAGGGAGACCTAAATCTCTCCTGCTCCTCCCGGCCCACAAGGAAACCTGAAGTTAAATTTAATGACCTAACTTACTGGGCCCTGTCTGATTCCCCGCTCAGGCCTCCAACTGAAATTGCAGATCAGATCCCGATGATGTCATTGGGCCCCGATCTGCATGTTTAATGAAGCACCCTGCTGCTCTCCCCTGGGTGCCCTGCTCGCCTGCAGGTTAACATCGGGACACGGCGGGTAGACAGCGGGATCAGAGGGGGGTAAGTCGCTGCCCTGATTTTAACTAACCCCGTCCTGGTTTCCACCAGACAGGGAAAGTTAAAATTGGACCTTGTCGATCAGACTGCGCCAGATTGGCTTATCCAATCAAATCCAAAGGGAGGGAGATGACTCTAGGGCAGAGCAGTGTCGCGATATGTCGAAACCATTTAATTTTCTATCCATTCTCTCTTACCTTTGCCTCAACCACCAGTTATACTATTAAAAATGTTTAGGGAAAATAGCCCTCATTAACTCAGTCTTCTCGTCCTGAAAACCTATCCCTTTGCAAATTATAACGTTTGAAAGTAGGTTGATAATACTGTACTCTAAGCATGTACCATCTACCTCAGGCCATATACTGTAATTATTAAACTATGTTGTTCAAAATTAGCATTTAGCTGAACTAAGCGCATTTTTTGCTCGTTTGCTTAAATTCTACTCCTGATGATTCAAAGTTGCTTTTTTTCTCTAAAAGTCACTTTAGAAAGGGCCTTTCGTAACACAGAGGTCTGGACAATAATACAGAGAACGTGAGTTCAGATGCAACTATGGTATTTTGAGAATTTGAATTCAGTTTTTAAAAAATCTGGAAATTAAAAGCCGTTATCAGTAAAAGTGACCAGGAAGCTGTCGGATTGTCATTAAAACCCAACTAGTTCTTTAGGGAAGGAAACCTGCCATTGGTACCCGGTCTGGCCTACATGTGACCCCAGTCTCACACCAACGTGGCTGACTCCTAACTGCCTTCTGAAGGGCAACTAGGGATGGGCAATAAACACTGGCATTGCCAGTGATGCCCACATCCCAAGAATGAGTTAAAATAGGAATATGGGGATCAGGCGGGAAAGTGTAGTTGAGGTTGAAGATCAGCCATGATCTGTTTGAATGGCGGAGCAGGCTCGAGGGGCTGAATGGCCTACTCCTGCTCCTATTTCTTATGTTCTTACATCAAAAAAATTGAACTATTTAATCATTTAAATTAAGTAGCATAAATAACACAGCTTGGTAGGCAGTGGTGATAAACAAAATTTTAAATTATCCAATAATGTGACTTGAGTGACTGAATTAAGAGTTGATTGCATTTTGAAAGAAACCTCACGCTTAAAGAACTCTAAAGAACTTAATGTTTGGATCTTCCCTGTTTATGAAATGGATAAGAAGTATAAACTTTTCCACCTTGCCTTAGTAAAATGTTTCGAGTGATGATGCCAGTGTTCATCCTGGTCCTCGACATCAATTATAGATTGTGCTGTCAGTGCTGGCCAATCAAAATTCTGCACTGGTAGCCAACAACAACCTCTTATCTTACCCTGAAATAAAATAGCAAGTCCTTACATGTCAAGCATGTGCAGTATCTTACAAAAGGATTGTAACTCATTCCAATACAACAACTGTGGTGGAAATGATTTATATATGCTTAGAAAAGGCATTCCATTACAAACTCAGGATGTGCCTCTCATATTGCTTTGCATAACAGGAATGACATGGCTATCACCTCAATGTCCCTTTCATGCTTCACTGCTTTATTTAGTGTCAAAATGCCACTCTTGGGGATTTCTCCTTCTGTATTCATTGAAAATGCTCTTGATGTTGACGGCTCAGATGGGCAGGTGACGTTGGGAGGGCTTGTCGTCTATCAGTAATGTTAAGCCTCTATTCCTGTTGATTTGTTCCAAAATAGAGCACAGTTCGTACAAAAATAACGGAGATGAGGTTTTAAAACAGGGTAAGAGGGAAGTTACACAAGGGAAGCGAAGGACAAAATGGGTTCACCCTTGGGCAATAAAGACCAACAGATTTTGAAAAAATGTGATGGAAAAGAATAACAAGAAATGGTTAGTGAAAGAGAATAATTAAAGAAATGCTAAAGAAGCATTTTTGTTGAAAGATTTGAAACCTTCAACCAAACATAGATTTTAGATGTTCGTAAAATCCTCGTTGTTATGTAAACACACATTTCTGCGAAGAGATGGAACTGATGGAAAATAAGTCCTAAGTATTGCCAATATCTAGACTATAACAGGGATCATTACAATTGTTAAATCAGGAACACTGTGGCATTTAATCCAGATTTGTTTATATGCTGTTTGTGTAGAAATTTTCACTTTAAATTTACATGCATTTTCCTTACATTATGTTGGTCTCAAGAACTTGTCTTGACATGTTGTAAGTCAGAGGAGTACACAGGCAGTGAAAGGATACCCAATCTGCAGCCCCTCCTGTGTACCAGTCATGCAGCTAGATAGTGTTATAATGATTTTATGTGGGAAGCCTTTTGAAGATGTCAGTGTGCCAAGGCTTTCTGTTGAACATTGCAGCTTGAATTTAGGCCCTTCTGGAGTACAGATATGGATGCTAAAAGAAAGAAAGACTTGCATTTATATAGCGCCTTTCACGACCTCAGGACGTCCCAAGGTGCTTTACAGCCAATGAAGTACTTCTTGAAGTGTAGTAATGTAGGAAACGTGGCAGCCAATTTGCGCGCAGCAAGATCCCACAAACAATAATGTGGTGATGACTAGATAATCTGGGTTTTTTTTAAAAGAGATGTTGGTTGAGGGATAAATATTGGCCAGAACTCCCCTGCAAAATAGTGCCATGGGATTGTTTACATCCACCTGAGAGAGCAGACATAACACCTCATCCTAAAGTGCAGCACTCCCTCAGTATTGTATTGGAGAGTCGGCCTAGACTTTGTGCTCAACATCTCTGGAGTGGGGTTTGCACCCACAACCTCTGACTCAGAAGCAAGAGTCTACCAACAGAGCCACAGCTAACACTAGAAATCATAGAATCATAGAATGGTTACAGCCCAGAAGGAGGTCATTCAGCCCATCAAGGTTTGTCTGAGGGCTTGGTATGGACCATCAATAAATGTGCGACAGGTAAACAAGCATTACTTTGTGCTGTGCATTTAACTGGTAAATACCACTGTTGGGCAATTTTACGTTGGCAACTCCTTAAAGTGTTCCCGCGTGTCGGTTATCAAGTCCTGTGCATGTTGTACACAATGTTGACTCTGGCTGCCACCTCATGCCTAGGATGCTACACTGCTAGTCCTTGGGATGGGTACCCTGGGGTGCCAAACAGGGCAAAGCCCTTCTCCCTAACTCATACAGCTGTACTCACCATCTTCACCATCCATCAAACAGGGGGACTGGGAACTCTGCTGCTCCCTCACTTGCCCACTGACTCCATTTCCTGCTTATACATTTGTTTTGCCGTAGAGTGATAATTTTCCAGCCACTGCTTTGCCTCATACAGCTTCGGAATGGCTGGAAATACTTTTTATCGTCACATGGGATCGCTTACCTTGAATTTACCGTATACTTTTAAATCTGGCCTGCAGCCCTTTAAGGGACGATGACATGCTGGATTTCCGTTCCTCTCCCCTCCCCCCACCTCGCCTTGATTTGGCAAGATTCCAACACCAATCTGAGCGAAGTCCTCATTCTAAATAATAAACAAGGTTCAACCCCATTGGATATGGCAAGGTTGGCTGTTCTCAGTTTGTGCAAGCAAAAAGCTTGCAGTTCCTTTCCACCGTGCCTCAAAGCTGAGACTGGAAAATACAGTCTATTTTGTTTCTGGTCTTTCAAATTGGTAGGAAATGGGACAAGTAATGTGAGACTGAGGGTATGCTTAAATTCCTTTAAATGACATTAATCATTTGGAGAAATCTATGATTTATAACCATTGGAAAATTTCAGAGGACTTCATAAAAAACCATCTAACAGTCTGGTGACCTAAAGCTAGAAATTACTGTTGGCTCTATTCGCAATGAAGGCTTAATGGGTTTGTCTGTCCTTCCTCTGTCTGCTTTCTTAATGCAGGTCTTAAGTATTTGTTCACTAATATCTCCCACAGTATTTTGCTGCACCTTATTAAGGCAAATGAACGACAAACACTGGCGGCAAATGATCTCCACTCATTAACATGTAAAACAACGTCAAGGCAGAGACTTGAAGGAATTCAAAGCCCTGATCATTTTTAATGAGATGGGTGAACAGAGATCCCAGTGCTTGAGGACAGACGCACTGAAGGAGGTCTCGAGTTACTCAGCAGGTCTGCTCCACACACCATTGCTGCAAATGGATATTTACAAAGGTCCTTGGAGGAGCCCTGCAATTGAGGAATAATTACTTGAAAAGAATTTAAGATCAAGTGGAGCTCTATGGGTAAGTATGTAAGAGTGATATTAGTTGTCTGTGGTGCTGGCTTTGTCTGTAAGAATATAAGAGAGCTTGGAACTAGAAATGGGTCAAGAGGTTAGCGATTTCTTCCATAGATCAGCCACAATCTATTATGGACTATACAAAACCCAGTTAATCTGAGAAAAGCTACTGCAGACTTTTTCTCTTGGCTTGCTTTCTAATTTTTATATCCGAGACCAGTTGCCCTCTTTGGCCTGATATTTCCAGAAGCTCCCTGATCACAATCCATACCTATTCTTAGAATGTTCAAGCCTACTCCCAAACAAATATTCATTCCAAGTGTTAGCTGTGGATCAGTGGTAGCACTCGGGCCTCTGCTATTTAAAAGGGCTGCTTCATTTTTGGCAGGCCCGTGAGGAGAAATGGCTGAAGGGAAATGCAGATCACCTCCATTTTCCGAAGCTTATCAAAGAAGCGCAGCGAAGGAGAGTTGCTGCCCTAATGTCCCAGGATGCCCCCCCTCTCATAGCAGGTTTATTTGGGCTGCGTGGATGGCTACCAGAATCATCGCGGTGGGAGTAGATGGGGGAGAAAGTTACCCTCAGGAAGTCTGCCAAGGCAAAGCATTCATTACATCAAGTATGCAGGCCACGAACAAGTTTGATTTTAAAATTCTCATCCTCGTTTTCAAATCCCTCCATGGCCTCATTCCTACCTATCTCTGTAACCTCCTCCAGCCCTACAACCCTCCGAGATCTCTGCGCTCCTCCAGTTCTTGCCTCTTGCGCAACCCTGATTTTAATCGCTCCACCATTGGCGGCCGTGCCTTCAGCTGCCTGGGCCCCAAGCTCTGGAAATCCCTCCCTAAACCTCTCCGCCTCTCTCTCCTCCTTTAAGATGCTCCTTTAAACCTACCTCTTTGACCAAGCTTTTGGTCACCTGTCCTAATATCTCCTTATGCGGCTCGGTGTCAAATTTTGTTTGATAATCGCTCCTGTGAAGCACCTTGGGATATTTTTCTATGTTAAAGGTGCTGTATAAATGCAAGTTGTTCCTCTCAGCATGTAGCCTCAGTTAAAGTGCAACAGGGTAAGTGCTCAGAAAACATCTCTTTCCAAGCTTGGAATGAATGCCCACGCTGTATCAGGGCAAACTTTATCATTGCCAATTCAAACGGATCATTTGAAAGGTGACCCAGAAAGCAAGCTTGACACCCAACTATTGTGTATAATTCATGGTCAGTTACTCGAAAACAAGCTGGGATACAGGTCGGCCACTTGGCTGTCACTCATCTATGCGATCTTCAATCTTCAGCACTACCTCTCAGCTTGCAGGTCACAGTGACATACAACACGAGGTAGCAGGCCAAACTGGAAGAGGTCCTCCTCATTTTCGACCCCCTCAGTCAATATAAAAAGGCCACCTGGACATGGTAGGACCTGGTAATATGGAGGCGGTGGGGAAGCTGGAGGTCTCACTGGACTAGTGCCATCTTTTTCTTGGTCTTTTTCCTTCACTCACACTCTCATACATGTACCACCATGTCACTCTTCATCAGTGTTTTCATGGGAGGCCTTTCAGGCCATCATTCTAACACGTGTTCCTTTGTTTCTATAAATGTTCCTGATGAAGGTACCACAGGAATCAGTGGCTCCCATGAAGCCAGTGTCTCAGCATCACTTCCTCCATCCGTAGTAAGTGCCAACGCGGATACCGCCAGCTTGAGGGGGTTTAAGTCATCAACTTGAAGTGGGAACAGTGGATGAATCAAAGAGCAATTGATGGCGGCAGAAGTGGGTGGGGAGGAGCAGGAAATTGTTGCCTGGGAGTTTCTGCCACGGCCCATTTTTAAACGGGCAAACTCAGTGCATTCTGGTAAGAGTCACAGGAACTAACACGTGCTAAGATGCAATCAATTCATTATCAACATATTAAAATGTTGATAATGAATTGATTGTTTTTCATCTAGGTTTGGTTCTCCAGCCCCACCCACCCCCTTGCCCTCCCCACCTCACCCCCCCACCCTCCCACCCCCCCACAACCATCCCCCCTCCAGGTCTGGTCCACACCGTTGCCACCAGAAAATTCACCCTCTTTTCTACAGGGAGAACTAGCTGAGGTGCCAATTAGCTGCAAGATCTAAGAAAGATACCATGCAATCATCTACGAAAAGTGTCTTTATAAGGTCACTGTGTCTCCATGGCCTGATCCCACCCTGCTGCCAAAACCTCCTCTAACTCTACATCCCACTCAGTGTCCCTCAGTCTTCCTAACTCTGACCTCCAGTTCATGCCTCCTTCCTCTGCTCCACCATCGCCCACATAGCCTTGAGGCAAGTTGGCCCAGCACTCTGGAACCTCCCTCCCTAAACTCGTCCACCTTGCTGCTACTCTCCCCGTGTCCGAAAGACATCTCAAAACCTATTTCTTTGACCGTGCTTTTGCTTATCTCTCCCAACTCTTCCACTTGGTATCCACTTACCATCCATGCACTATTTTGGGACATGCACTACGTTAGAGGTGCTGTATAAATGCAATTTGTTGTTTGTTGTTGTTAAATCATGCGCAGCGAGACTGAGTAGAGTCGATGAGAACTAATTGAGGTTCCTTTGTTATGTACCTGTTCTACAAATTAAAGTCATTCCCTGGATGTCTTTGTCTAAATTTATTCTATGGAGAAATGAGAACAGCCAAAGCTCAAGGGGTTGCAAGAACATCTTCAGGAATGGTACAACTTCTAGTCTTGCTGAGGTTAGGGTAATCAACTGTGTATGTTGCCTTTGAGCAGTCAAGCGTGAGCTGAGTTGCTTGGGGCTATTTCAGACTCAGCCTTTTCCGAGTTGCATCCAGTGCCAGATGGTTTACACTCCAGCCTGGTAAACAAGGTATTAGTGTGTGGCTCAACCAGTGCAAAGATTTTGATTTCTTATTTGTACATTGCGGAATATGTAGACCCGCGATAAGGGTAGAATTATTTAGAGTATCAATTCAGAATATCGGATTTAGCCAAGGATGCCTGCGGAGAAGGATGCGATCCCTGAGGCATGATCTGCAATGATGATTCATTGCGTCTACAGTGCAACCTCGTGTAAAGGACAAAAGAGACACAGTGTGAGGTTAAGCCATGATAACAAGAGTGGTTAGAATGTGGAACTCGCTACCACATGGAGTAGTTGAGGCGAATAACATCGATACATTTAAGGGGAAGCTAGATAAACACATGAGGGAGAAAGGAATAGAAGGATATGCTGATAGGGTGAGATGAAGAGGGGAGGGAGGAGGCTCGTGTGGAGCATAAACACCGGCACGAACCTTTTGGGCTGAATGACCTGTTTCTGTGCTATAAACTTCTAAGTAATCCTATGTAAGGTAAGTCTAATTTATTTTGGTGCTTTGTGTGGTGGAGCAATCAATATGTTCAATAAGGTCGCATCTAACCCGTGTCCACAGTTGGATTATTTTGCTAATCAGAAATCAAAGCCTAGATTTTCCGATTGGTCATTCCCACGCTGCCATTAACCTATTTGTAAATTGGGAATTCGGGTGTGGAGATTAGCACTCTCCATTTGCACCTACGTCAGGGCTGCCAATTGGACGCACCGGCTTCTGCATCCGAATTTCCAGTATGTGCCCCATTCTTGCCAAGCTCTGCATCGGAAGTAGCAAATTGTGCAATTTGCCCCATTACTTCTAGGAGTGACCCCGGGGTCGATCTTCACTGCCTTCACCTGGCGATAAACGGGCAGTAACGGCCTCAAAATGGGGTCGGAAGGCTTTACTGCCCCCATTAGCACTGGCAATGCGGCCGGCTCTATTTTGAAAGGGGGCCTACTTCCAGGTGACCAAAACGCCCACCTGATTCAGGCATTGGGCCCCTTTTAATATGGAAATCAGGACCCCGCGACGTAAATGGCGATTGCCATTTCAGGTAGGGACTGGGCAGAGCCTGCACTATGCTCACTCCCACCAGATCCACGGGCGATGGACCAAGGAGGCTCCGCCAAAGATAAACGTCGAATGCTGCTCAGGGGCCCACAGAAATAACATGCGCCATTGCTGCCCGTGACCCTCACGCCCCGCGATCGCAAACCCCACCGCCACCCCCCCCCGACCTTGCTGGCGACTAGCCCAGTCCGACCTTGCGAGCTGCACCAGGACGCCTGTTTGGCACCTCCCAGATCGCCTGCCAAATTTAAATGAGGCCGGGGCCTCACAATGGCGGGGCGGGGTGGGGGGTTCTCTTCGCCGCTGGAATGGGCGGAGGGTCAAAAGTCAAAGTCGACCCCCTTGGTTTTTGGGGAAGCTTCTTTCAGATGAATTCAGTTTAACGTTCGTAAGCCTCGAAATGTCGGTGTGTGATGAGATTGTGCAAAAGGTTAATGTGCTTAAATTAAATTCTCTTCTCTGCCATTTTAATGGAAGCTTTCAAATATTAAAAAATAAACTTTTAACACCTCCATTAAAATAATGGAGAGGAACCTTTTACCAGTACGGTTAACTGCGCTGACAATAATTCCCAGGCCAAAGTGCTCATCACTTTGGAGTCTGGTATTTTCCTATAATTATTAATGTTGTACCTCTTTAATAAGTGCGACATCAAAATATTATTTTTGCTGGTGCCAATAGCGCCAAAATATCTATCGTGCATCTTTAAAAGGTATCAAACTTTCAGTGTTGCTAAAAATGAATCAAAATGGTGAAATCTCTTCAGTTCTGTTATATTGTTGATGTGTGAAAAATCTTACATAATCTGTCAGCAAATAAACTTCCCTCATCCATATTACTGTCGAATTTGTTTTGGACAATAATGATAAGTTTTTTTTAAATAAGAGGCTGCAGTAAATAATTATGAGGCTTGTTATTTATGAAGAATCTTGTCTGACAGTTTATAACGCTTTGTTTGGTTGTCACAAGAAGGAATTATTTATTAGCTATCGAAATGGAATGATTAGAAGAACTGACAATACATGCCCTTGGTTTATTTAAAAGATTTGTCAGTCTCTCATTTTTGGACAGTTTTTATGAGGGTCGGTGAGTCTGTTAACACAGTGTTTCGAACTCCCATTTTATTTCCCTTTTGTAGAAGTCGTTTTTCGGTTCTTACATCTGATAGCTTGGAACCCAGGCCTCCTTTGTCAGGGCGACCTGAGCTTGTAATGAGCTGCGGTGTAACTCCAACACGATCTCAGAGTGAGTCGCTGCCTCTTTAAAGGTTTGCAGCCCGTTCGATGTGGTGCTTGGGGCTGGAGAGTTCCCCAACGTGACAAGCTAAAATGTCAATTCATTGCAAACCCAGGGTGCGCTGATTCTGTAATCGGCAGGCATGTTGATCCGACTTTCTCTTATGATTAAAAGGGAGCTTAGTGTCAACTTCTTGAGACCCAGATTCCTTTTGGGAAGACCGAAGTCATTGGCTACGGTCCACGTCTCCATTTCCGTTCCCTCGCCACCGACTCCATCCCTCTCCCCGGCCAATGTCTGAGGCTGAACCAGACTGTTCGCAATCTTGGCCTCCGATTTGACCCTGAGCTGAGCTTCCGACCTCATATCTGCTCCATCACCAAGACCGCCTACTTCCACCTCCGTAACATCGCCCGTCTCCGCCCCTGCCTCAGCTCATCTGCTGCTAAAATCCTCACCCATGCCTTTGTTACCTCCAGACTGGACTATTCCAATGCTCTCCTGGCCGGCCTCCCACCTCGCACCCTTTGTAAACTTGAGCTCATCCGAAACTCTGTTGCCCGTATCCTAACTCGCACCAAGTCCTGTTCACCCATCGCCCCTGTGCTCATGGGAAGCCGCACCCGGACATAACTGAGAGGTCAAGGCCCAGGCTGATTTTAACGGCAGGGCCTCGTTTCCATAAATTTTCTCTGACTCACGCCTGGACTGGGCAGATCCACCACCTGGCTGGCAGGTGGGAGCGGGAATTCAGCAGCAAGAGGCCATAGCTGGGAAGTGTCCCTGGAAGTCAGGTAAGTGGTGAGGTGGAGGGAGTCCTCTGGACACAATGGGGGAGGGAGGGAGGGAGGATGGGGAGCACTCCTGCTCCTCCTGGTACACAAGGAAACATAACACAAAATTTTAAAACTTATCTTGCTGGGCCTCTTCTGGCCCATAATCCCCCCTCCCAGCAGGTCTGGCCTGATGGTCACTCCGTCACTGCCTCCGCTGCTCAGGCCTCCAACTAAAATTGCGATTGGGACCAGGTGATGTCAAGAAGGCAGCGGGATCAGAGGGGGTAAGTGGCTGCCCTCATTTTAACTGCTCCCCCGCCCGTTTTTCGCCAGGTTTGGGGGTGGGGGGGGGAACAGCAGGAGTTAAAATTGGGGCCATATAATAAAAGCATGTCCCATAGAAGCACTGCTAAAATCGTACCATAGCAAGCAGCTGTGAAGAATACAGAAATTAAGCAGTGACTGGGAGAGGGAGGGAGGCAGCAATCGGGAGAGGCCAATCCTGCCCCATTTAAAGTTATTTTTCAGTTAGTTTTCTATTTAATCACTGACTCTAGTTTCCCAAGTTTGTTTTTCATACCCTGTGAGTATTAATATAGATATCTTAGTTTGCATTCCCTTGGTTTGGCAAATTCTCCTTTTTTGCCTCCCTACTTCCAGACTTCTTAATCATAGAATGGTTACAGCACAGAAGGAGGCCATTCGATCCATCGAGCCTGTGCCAGCTCTTTGTAAGAGCAATCCAATTAGTTCCAATCCCCTGCTTTTTCCTGTAGCCCTGCAATTTTTTTCCCTTCAAGTATTTATCTAATTCCTTTTTGAAAGCCACGACTGAATCTGCTTCCACCACCCCCTCAGGCAGCGCATTCCAGATCATAACCACTCGCTGTGTAAAAAAATTTTGCCTCATGTCGCCTTTGGTTCTTTTGCCAATCACCTTAAATCTGTGTCCTCTGGTTCTCGTCTCTTCCACCAATGGGAACAGTTTCTCTTTATTTACTTTATCTAAATAACTTAATCTAATATCTTGCCCTGTTTAACCTATTTCAATCTTTCTACCTCCTTACTCCCCATATATCTAACACTGACAATCCATCCCAAGTTGCCCACTTTACTCTCTTCCTGTTACCTCACCCCCCTCAATCCCTCCTCCCCTCCGTTAGTTTAAACTTTTCCCACAGATCTAGTTAAACTCCCTGCAACGATATTGGTTCCTGCGCTGTTCAATTGTAGGCCATAGCATACAAGGCTACGGACCAAATGCTGGAATATGGGATTAGAGTAGACAGGGCTGATGGCCGGCGCGGACACGATGGGCCGAAGGGCCTCTATCCGTGCTGTATGACTCTATGACTCTATGACTCTAGGCCAGCCTGTCAGTGCAGCTTACTCATGATCCCAGAGCCCAGGAATCTGAACCCTTCCCTCCTACACCATGCCTGTTAGGCAACTTAATTGATGTCTTTAAAATAATGAAAGGCAGTTGCCAAAGTTGATCAGTTAAATTCTTCATTACGGCACAGGGTTTAAATCCAAGTTAAAAATGAGAAAAGTAAGGTATGAAGGGCAGTCAAGTGGAGTTGTTTAATGCAAAGAATAATGTGCCTGTGGGATAATTTACTAGGGAAGGCTATTGAACTGAGTAAACGGGTTCATGAGACAAGTAGATTTGTTTGTGGAGAAGGCATTCATGAATATAGTGGGGGGTAAGAGGCCACAGGATCAATCAAAAAATAATGCTCATGTTGGGTCTGTTTTTATGTTCTCGTGTTCCAGGCACCAGTAGAACATGTTCCTGGCATTAATGAGAGCACTGTGCCAATCTGTATACAGAAGGTGATGACTGATGTCCTGTTCCAACAAGCTGACAGGTTCATCCATTTTTCCCTGGAATTCTCAGAGGCAATTTGCCAAGCGACAGATGTTTTATCCGATTGGTGGCTTTTCAAGAGCCCTGGATGGGACGGACTGTACTTTCGTGGAGATACAATTGCTGTCAGTCAGTCTGAAGATGCACATCAACTCCAAGAGCTTCTGTTCCCTCCACATACAGACAGTTGTGATGCTGAGAGATTCATTCTTCTGAGGAATGGAAATTCCGAAGGGGGGTCAAGGCATGACTTATTCATCCTGAGAAGGGTGTCTGTTCCCTGGTTATTCGAGGGTTGCAGTTAATCGCTATCCAGTGGGGACACTAGGTGGAGAACGTGCTTTGCTCTGACGGCCCTCCATGGGCAAATAGCCCACTGATGTATAAAGCCACAATAAGTCATTGTTATCATTTTAAAAGCGACGCATCATGAAACCTACTACATTTCTTTTTGAGGAGGTAAAAGAGCAGGAAAGAAGCCCACTGAAAAGTAACCGATCCAAACCAATCACAAGATCAGGAATAGATCCAGATGTGGGAGGCCATTCGACCCATTTTAGTTCATCCTGAGGGACCTGCGGCCTCAGAATAGCCATTGGAAGCGGCCGCAGAGGCTCACTCCATACTGGGACTGGCAAAGCAGCTGATCTCCCAAACACTGATTCCGTGTTTCTAAAAAAATACATTTGAAAGCAGAAGGATCTTCACTCTGCGGTTCATGTAATCTGTCCGTCATCATGATATGTGACCCCCGATAAGGTCACTTAAAACTCCAGCTTCCATGTTCTGTTTCCCAAAATTTGCACCACAAATAACATCTCGAGCATCCACCAGCTGGCTTAAATCTTATATTTAATCAAAAGCAGTAGATAAGTAAAAGTAATTTGATGTTTTGGGATAATAAGGCTGGAGGGGATAATGCAGGCAGGTTAATTCTGAATACCAAGGAACATGCATTTTCAAATGCATAACTAGATGATTAAAAAAGTGCATAATTAGTTGTCCCCGGCAATCTATATTAGTGATGTCAACCTCACATTGCATCTGCCGGATGTAAAACCTCAAGGCACGTTTCTGACCTTTCACCAGAATGACACCAGGGCCAAAAGGGTTAAAAGATGAGGACAGGCTGCAAAAAACTTAGATTGCATTCCCTTGAGTTTAGAAGGTTGGGGGGTGGGGGCGGGGGGGTGACTGAATTGAAGTGTTTTAAATGATAAAAGGATTCGATAGGGTAGATACAGAGAAGCTATTTCCTCTGGTGGGGGAATCCAGAACAAGGGGGGCACAATCTTAAAATTAGAGCTAAGCTGTTTAGGAGTGAAATCAGGAAGCACTTTTCCAGGGTAGTGGAAATGTGGAACTGTCTCCCCCAAAAAGCTGTGGATGCTGGGGGTCAACTGAAATGGCAAAGACTGAGATCGACAGATTTTTATGAGGTAAGGGTATCGAGGGGCATGGAACAAAGGTGGGTAAGTAGGTACAGATCAGCCATGATCTGATTGAATGGTGGAACGGGCTTGAGGGGCTGAATGGCCTTCTCCTGTTCCTGTGCTCCTATTTTTTTCTTACTTTGTTGCGAGATCTGTGGTGGGACAGGCTTTCCGTCTGCCTGGCTGGCCCATCGCCAATACTGGCAACTTTCCCGGCTCAGTGAATTAGCATTTTGAGCTGGGCTTCGTGCAGTATTCCTGGCTGTGCCCGGAGCACGTCTTGGGAGGGGTGGGAAATGGCCTTGGGCACCAGCATGTAGGGCATTACAGGGGGAGGAGCTTGTCGAAGCTGAAATGTAAATTTTTGCGGGTGGAGGTAGATTGTCCAGTGATCAATTTCAATCGGGGGACGGAGGGGTGTGAGTATTTTCCATTTTAAAAGCCTCTTCCGTTGCCATAGCAACCTGCTGGCATTCCCAGCTTCCCAGCTACCAGTGTTGCGATGGCAGCAATGACGGGCAATGTAACGTAGGATGTCACACTGTTGCTCTCATATTTGGGTGGGCGTATTCAACATCTGCCTCACCTCTGGCTCAGAATCTCAGTAGTTTGGTGGGAAATCAGTGGGATGACTCGTGGGCATAGCCCTGGCTGGAAAGAATTAGGTAAATCCAGGCCACTGAGTTTAACCCCCTTTTGGGATATTTAGAGAGGCTTTCGATGAGTTTAAAGGGAGAAGCTCATTGGATTTTAATCCCTGGTTGTTATATTTAGACAGCACCTCAAATGGTCTACAGAATTGTAAACAATTTTACAACACCAAGTTATAGTCCAACAAATTTATTTTAAATTCCACAAGCTTTCGGAGGCTTCCTCCTTCGTCAGGTGAATGAAGGAGGAAGCCTCCGAAAGCTTGTGGAATTTAAAATAAATTTGTTGGACTATAACTTGGTGTTGTAAAATTGTTTACAATTGTCAACCCCAGTCCATCACCGGCATCTCCACATCAGGTCTACAGAATAATTGAGGAAAGACTCTGCAAACTTTGAGCTGATACTTTCCATGGTAACGAATCCAATTAGAGACATACCAGGATTGCTATTGGTCAGTCAGCTTTCTACTGAATTCGGGCATTTGCTTAAAATCACGGTTTCCAAATTCTCTCTTAGCCCAAGAGAAAAAGCTCTTAAGCAAAGTGCAAAGGGATGGCACTTTCTGATCTATGGGGTATGATCAGTAACTTTTCTCATTACTGTGGTAAGAGTTGGGTCAACCAAAGTCTTCATATCTTCTTCAAGAACCAGCTGAGTAGATTTATTTGGGCTATGGGAAACAGAGAGAGGAGGGGTGTGAAGCTAATGTTACTATTGGTTTAACCTGCAAAGCAATGGTCCATTGTTACAAGTTGAGTCATTCAGTGACCCACAAGTTTTCCTTATTACAAAGTTGCACTTCTGCCACCTAATGAGTAAGCTTGTTTTTCCCCATCTTCTCTGAAAACAATCTAAGATCTTGTTTAGCCTTGGAAAGAAGTATTTTGAAAGCCTGAGGAAGTCATTGAAAATGTGTAATTTAACTAGAGGATGACATTGATTTTGATTATGTTAGCCTTCTCCATAGGGGCAGGTGAAGGTAATGCCACCTCTCGAAATTGGTTTCAAGATTCTCTAGCAGAGCCGTGTCATTAAGATTGATTGCATCCACTAGGGCTGCCGATATAGTAATTTACAGGTACATCATTCCTTTTTTTTGTGGACACTGATAAGAAAGGCATGGTATAACTAGAAAACAATTACAAGAGATGAGTCGGTTCTTTGACTTACTTCACTTAATTTTGTTCTCAACAGTTTATCAAATCCACCTGCCAAGGCGAGGAGCATGTAAGTAATGCTGGATGGAATATCTCTGAGAAACACAAGATGGGGACAAGTTATAGGAGAATTGTTTGAGCCTCTGCCATCACTTGTCCCATCGAATTGGAATGCTCCATCACTCCAAGTAACTTATCAAGGTGAGTCCTTCTCTCTTAAAAAGATTGAGGAAATTATTTTATGGAAGCTAGTCAATTATGATGCGATGAATCTTCTCTCTGTTCTAAATGTATTTAAATTTGCCGTGCCAAACGATTTTCTTTGTTGAGAAACTTTGCAGTCGTTGCACCGATTGCCTCCCCGCCTGCTGAACTGAAATTGTGATAAAGATATTCTACATATTTCCTTCTTAGAAACTTCACTTCATCTGGGCCTTTAATTCTCAGAAGGATATCCTGCAGTTGAATAGCTGGTATTGTTGCTCAAACTTAATGATGATGAGGTTGCCGAATAGCTGACTAAGAGCTCTAAAGGAAGGCTGGAATCACAGCCAATCTGAAAGATAATAGAATGACTTTCTTGCTGCCCTTGAAATACACTGGCCCGATGCTCTCGATAGGACTATCGATTCTTATTATAACAAACTTTCGAAAAGCAGACTGCCCTTTGGATTTTTTCTTACTGTAGTGAACAGATAATCCATTCTACCCTCTTCAATATGAGCTACGGGACAGTAAAAATGCCCTTGAATATTTTCAGTGATGCCATTTTCAATGCGATAAGCAACCTTTATGGTAAAGCAGGCAAGATGAACCTAAATCCATTTGAGACTCTTATCTTTATAAACACCCCTTTGCTAAGTATTACATCTGTGGGCCTAAATATTAACTTGTGCTGTAATTGTTAAAGTGTACAATGTACCAATAGCAGATGATATAACGTGTCTAACCAATGTGCAAGGATGAATCTTGGTGGAAAGTCTTACATGTATCTCAAGCTGACAATAAACATTGAACTACAGTTATTATGTTTAACATCCTTTTTGCTCTTATGTAGAGGGATGTCAGTGTTTGGAAACAGTTCATTTCCTTCCTTTTGTATCTGAAGTTGGTTAGGATCAAAGTCTCCTAGACAATGCATAGTACGCCTCACAGTTTCTGGATGGCAGAAATCTGAAGATGATTTGCATGTATTCCATTCTCTATAATTCATCGTTGTGTTATCTCTTTTACATAATGTAAAACTCTCACCACATGTAAGCATCTCTGGGCAGCCTGTAGGAAAGGGGACATTCAACTGGACTTAGTTATAAATGATCTAATATTTGGTCAATCATAGAATCGTCGAATGATACAGTACAAAAGGAGGCCATTCGGTCCATTGTGCCTGTGCTGGCTCTTTGAAAGAGCTTTCCATTTAGTCCCACTCCACTGTCCTTTCCCCATAGACCTGCAAATGTTTCCCCTTCAAGTATTTCGAGTGAAACATAGGAAGATAGGAACAGGAGGAGGCCATTCAGCTCCTCGAGCCTGTTCCGCCATTCAATTAGATCACGGCTGATCTGTATCTTAACTCCATTTACCCCCCTTGATTCTGTCACCCTTAATACCCTTTCCTAACAAAAATCTATCAATCTCAGTTTTGAAATTTACAATTGACCCCCAGTCTCAACAGCTTTTCGGGGGAGAGTGTTCCAGATTTCCACTCCCCTTTGTGTGAAGAAGTGTTTCCTGACATCATCCCTGAATGGCCTGGCTCTAATTTTAAGGTTCTGCCCCCTTGTTCTGGACTCTCCCACCAAAGGAATTAGTTTCTCTCTATCTACCCGATCAAATCCTTTAATCATCTTTATCCAATTCCCTTTTTTAAAGTTACTACTGAATCTGCTTCCACCTCCATTTCAGGCAGTGCAATCCAGGCCATAACAACTCACTGATTTAAAATAGTTTCAATATTGCTTTACTAAGCCTTAAGTAATCCCTTTTAGTACATTATGATTCTTGAGTCTCTGTTGATTCTGGTCTTTTAAAACAATATTTGCAATGATATATTTACTGCCCTACCATCTCTAACAGAGCCAAAGTGCACGGCAATCATTACCTGATCGATTTTGAATTAAGGAAGTTGATAGATAGCTGGGAAAGGAAGGACGGTGAGCTGTGTGTTTTGCATAAAGATTATCCTATTACACCTAGGGTTCGGGTTAGAATCCAGTTCACGCTGATACAATTACAAACTAAGGCCCTGAGTACAATTACACTAGAGGAGTTTTAAATCAATTAGCAAGGAGTCCACAACACAAAACTATTCATGGGGAATGGTGAAATTGGTCTTTGGCAGTAGCGCAAAACGGACGATGATGAATTGGCGCGCGTTTTACAATCCGCACGATTTCAGTTGAAGTCAATAGTAAAGAAAATCAGACAAAGTGTGAAACGGGCCAGTGATTCACGATTGTCTGTTTTGTGCTTCTGCCTAAGGCTAATTTCATCCCCACAGACTCTACACTCTACAGGCCACAGTGGGCCAAATGAGGGATATGTCGTTACTGATCCAGTAGAGGCTGCTCTTCTGAAGTTTTAATGGTAGGAGGGCCCAGTAGAACTTGACGGTGCTTCAGGAGCAAAAGCCAACGTTGTTCCATTCTCTAGGCATCCTTCACTCTGATTAGCAAATACACGTAAAACATTTTAAGACTGATTTTGAAAATGTGATAGACTGGCCTGCTACCCGATGACCCTGCCCTGAATCACGGGGATGGGTGCCATTGAAATATTGGGAAGGTGTGCCCGCCCTGCTGAACGGGGAAGCCACAGGTTTGGTTGGGCAGAAGTCGTCAGGTTCATTCTTTTCCTCCTCTTCTAGGACATAGGAACATGATGTGGAGATGCCGGTGATGGACTGGGGTTGACAAATGTAAGGAATCTTACAACACCACGTTATAGTCCAACTGTTTTATTTGAAAATCACAAGCTTTCGGAGGCTTTCTCCTTCGTCAGGTGAGCGAGTGTGGGATTCCATGGAAGGTTACTGCATTTATAGTCAGAGAACAATACCTGGTGATTTCAGATAATCTTTCCACCTGCCCGTTGTCAAGGCAATCAAAGTGTTCAGACAGAGTGATGTTACCTACAGGACCACCGAATACACAGACGGCCAGAACAAAAGACAGACAGAGAGAGAGAAACATCCGAAAGGAAGAGAAAGACAGAGAATGACCCGTTGTGTTAAAAACAGATAACTTTTTTTCGCTGGTGGGGTTACGTGTAGCGTGACATGAACCCAAGATCCCGGTTGAGGCCGTCCTCATGGGTGCGGAACTTGGCTATCAATTTCTGCTCGACGATTTTACGTTGTCGTGTGTCTCGAAGGCCGCCTTGGAGAACGCTTACCTGAAGATCGGTGGCTGAATGTCCTTGACTGCTGAAGTGTTCCCCGACTGGGAGGGAACCCTCCTGTCTGGTGATTGTTGCGCGGTGTCCGTTCATCCGTTGTCGCAGTGTCTGCATGGTCTCGCCAATGTACCATGCTCCGGGGCATCCTTTCCTGCAACGTATGAGGTAGACAACATTAGCCGAGTCACAGGAGTATGAACCATGTACCTGGTGGGTGGTGTCCTCTCGTGTGATGGTGGTATCTGTGTCGATGATCTGGCATGTCTTGCAGAGGTTACCGTGGCAGGGTTGTGTGGTGTCGTGGATGCTGTTCTCCTGAAAGCTGGGTAATTTGCTGCGAACGATGGTCTGTTTGAGGTTGGGTGGCTGTTTGAAGGCGAGTAGTGGAGGTGTGGGGATGGCCATAGCGAGGTGTTCATCGTCATTGATGACATGTTGAAGGCTGCGGAGAACATGGCGCAGTTTCTCCGCTCCGGGGAAGTACTGGACGATGAAGGGTACTCTGTTGGTTGCGTCCCGTGTTTGTCTTCTGAGGAGGTCTATGCGATTTTTCGCTGTGGCCCGTCGGAACTGTCGATCGACGAGTCGAGCGTCATATCCCGTTCTTACGAGGGCGTCTTTCAGTGTCTGTAGGTGTCCATCGCGTTCCTCCTCGTCTGAGCAGACCCTGTGTATTCGCAGGGCCTGTCCATATGTTAGGAACATAGGACATAGGAACTTAGGAACAGGAGTAGGCCATTCAGCCCCTCGTGCCTGCTCCGACATTTGATAAGATCATGGCTGATCTGTGATCTAACTCCATATACCTGCCTTTGGCCCATATCCCTTAATACCTTTGGTTGCCAAAAAGCTATCTATCTCACATTTAAATTTAGCAATTGAGCTAGTATCAATTGCCGTTTGCCGAAGAGAGTTCCAAACTTCTACCACCCTTTGTGTGTAGAAATGTTTTCTAATCTCGCTCCTGAAAGGTCTGGCTCTAATTTTTAGACTGTGCCCCCTACTCCTAGAATCCCCAACCAGCGGTAATAGTTTCTCTCTATCCATCCTATCTGTTCCCCTTAATATCTTATAAACTTCGATCAGATCACCCCTTAACCTTCTAAACTCTGGAGAATACAACCCCAATTTGTGTAATCTCTCCTCGTAACTTAACCCTTGAAGTCCGGGTATCAAGTTCTCTTCCTATCCCAGACTCAGAGTTGAATGGAAATCGATCCACCTTTCAAATTCCTGCTCGGTGGCGCCCACACATGGCCCGAATCAGCACCTGCGCCTGCACTCCGCGGACATGGGCACCGCTGAGCTGATGGGCAGCGTGTCTGGTGAGATGCCAGGGATATCCCAGGAACGCCTGCAGACACCTCAACAAATTGCAGTTGCAATGTTGGGGGAGAGGGCAGTGGGTAAAATAAGAAAGTAAGATTTGCATTTATTTAGCACCTTTCATGACCACAGGAAGTCCCAAAAGGCTTTACAGCCAATGAAGTATTTCTGAAGTGCAGTCACTGTTGTAATGTAGGAAACATGGCAACTCACAAACAACAATGTGATAATGGTCATATAATCTGTCTTTATTGATGTTGGTTGAGGGATAAATATTGGCCAGGACACTGGGGAGAACTCCCCTGCTCTTCTTCAAATAGTGTCATGGGATCTTTCACATCCACCTGAAAAGGCAGATGGGGCCTCGGTTTAACATCTCATCCAAAAGACGGCACCTCCGACAGTGCAGCACTCCCTCAGCACTGCACTGGAGTGTCAGCCTAGATTATGTGCTCAAGTCTCAGCACTGGGGCTGGAACTCACACACGTTTGATACAGAGGTGAGAGTGCTACCAATGAGTCAAGGCTGACACCACGGAACCTGCTTGTCTGCTTGGGAGATCTACACTAAACTGATCCAGTAGATAATTGCTCATGAGGGTATTCAAAACATTTAGGTTGAGAAGCCGTAGAAGGTGCAGTAAAAAATGAAGAGCCAGGTAATTGTTTCATTTTGTGCGCTGTTGCACTAAATGCAGATCAGCCTAAATCTTTGGAATACGCGCTGGCCGCAGAGAACCTCAAGAGCTGCCAGTGCAACAGGAGATTGGTGGAAAACGCGGCCATGGTTTTCCGGTACACACCAGGTTCCTCTCCGTAAGAGCTTGCTCAGAAAGTCACCCCATTCCCCGCCTCTTCAGAACATAGCTCCAAAATGGCACATGTTCAGCTACCGTGAGACCAGGTTTCAACTGTGTCTATGAAAACACGAGCAAATCTGCCTAAACGCAAGTCAGAGTTCGTGAATGCCCTTCCTGTTATTACATGTAGAATTACATCGAGTCTGCAGCACAGAAACAGGCCATTCGGCCCAACTGGTCTATGCCAGAGTTTATGCTCCACTCGAGCCTCCTCCCATCCCTCTTCATCTAACCCTATCAGCATATCCTTCTATTCCCTTCTCCCTCATCTGTTTATCTAGCTTCCCTTTAAATGCATCTATGCTATTCACCCCAACTATTGCATGTGATAGTGAGTGCCATATTCTGAACACTCTTTGGATAAAGAAGTTTCTCTTCAATTCCCAGTTGGATTTATTGGTGACTATCTTATATTGAAGGCTCCTAGTTTTAGTTAATAAAGTAACACTGTCACAACGGAATGTACTATCTTTAGAGGACGGGGCTTCTATCAACGTGAAAGTAATTGCACTTCAAACAAAACTATTACAACTCAGAGAAGATTTGTAACTTTAATAAAATATTCTGGTCAAATTTTATGAGAAGTTCCTGAAAACTAAAAAACCACTTCAGGGTCAGGCTGTTTTAGATGATCTGATTTCACATTTGTTCTGTCTTTCGTTGGTTAAATAGTATATTAGTAATACTACAATGCTAACTGAATTGTATCTATGTCAATGTGAAATAATTTATAGTATGCGTGGAATGACTGATCGATAGAACCAAGTGTTAATTATATGTAGCAACATTACTAATACGTTCATGGATATTTCATCCGGTCTGTATTTCCAATAAAATCATAAATGGGTTCAAAAAGCCAGACCAGAGAAGATCTCACGAATGCTTTAATGAGGTCAGTAAATGCATTGAGTAATTCCTTCCCTGCCTATTTTTGCCCTGCGGTACTTTATTGAAGATAAACCCTCATTATTGATGAAGGTAGCTATCCGCCAGGGAAGACCAGGGATGGCATCTACTCAGTAGCCTTGTTACATTTTGCAATCGTTTTCTCAACAAGATAACATGGAAAGTATGACTAAACGGCTGATCTACAATTTCAAGTAAAGTTGCTCCGACATGGTCTTCCACTTAATGTATGATCAGTACAGATAAGATGCTGGGTGATTGATCAGGCATACAACTAATTTGGGCAGAACATATTTTAACATGTTTCAGTTAAAAAGAGTCACAATTTACAAGGGTATTGCATTGCAGTTGTAGAGTAAAGTATAGGGACACTTTAACCCAAAGAGAGATTAATGCTTGTGGAATAGTATACACACACACATATACAAACACACACGTACACACACACACACACACACACACACACGTACACACACACACACACACACACACGTACACACACACACACACACACACACACTCACTGACTTGAATTAGAGGTAGTGACAACACTTTTTTCTATGATGTATTGATTTATTTCTGACACGTTATAAATGGGGTTTAAAACTAGGTTCTCTCATAGAAAATGGCCCAGTTTGTCTTGTTGACAAAGCTTCAGAATAAAGACGTTGGCCTAGATTTTCCTTTGACATGGGCTTCCTGTTCAACGGGCACCAGGACCGAACATCTGCCTGCTGATGTTTTAGTAATCAGTGTCGAAGTCTGCTTTTACACAAGAGTGGAGTTAGTGCATAGCGTTACATATCACACAGTACTGTAAAATAAACCCTACTTTTGTAGTTATATCCTTTGTAGAACATTCTCAAAATTAATTAATTCTAACCTTCCTCCTTGAAGATGACCTTGAAAAACCCTCAACTTACTTTTCATGAGGTGTGAGAGAACCTCAGTGATCCTTTTTAGAAAATAAATTGCATTAAACCTGAGTTCACATCTGGCTCAGACAGGAAGAAGTGTCTACTCTCTATAAATGCAAGTTGTTGGTGGCTGTTAAGAATGAATGTCCAATTGAGTTTTGGGCCATGCCTCTCTAACTGCCAGGGCACGTGAGTTCACAGCAAATAATTTATCTACACGTGCCATTCACTTGCACTGATTTTGCGCTTTCAAATAATAGATAGTGCTTTAAACATTTAATGCAGCTTTTTAGCTGCATCTTAATCAGGGTTCGGGTCAGGGTTCAGATCGGGAGTAGGATGGGACTCAGTGTTATCATTTACCTGAGATTCAGGCACTTCCACACAACTGAATATTTTCCATTAGCGACGCTCTGTTAAGATGATGCCTGTGGGGATAAATTGCAGTATTGAGGTGTCATAAACATATTATTACCATTAGGATCAGTAAATGCTCCAAGGGCATAAATGGACCCCTTTCTGAATAAATTCTAATTTACTCTGACATGCATGCTGAGCACACTGTGGGTTCGGAAATATAGAAGTGTGTCACTGTGTATCAGCAGTTGTGAGTGATTTCAGGTTACTAGGATAGTATATATAAGTTTTAATAATTATTACAGAAATCAATAAAGTAATGGTGCTGTCTTGAATATCAAACATCAGTGCATTAAAGAGCGACAAGAACCTGTGTTATTTCTTGCTGGTAATGGTGATGCGTAAATCAGTGTAATTAGAGTAATCTGGCACAGATATTGTTACAAGCTGCTCTCGCCATGATCTGATTGAATGGCCAAGCAGGCTCGAGGAGCTGAATGGCGGTGGAACTGAGCCAGACAGAATGGGCAGTTCTCGAGTTCGTCCCCTGGTCACGTTCCTGGGTGATGTGATTTCAGTCCGGGCAGCTGTAATCAGTTCCTGCAGCCTGGGCTGGGATAGCCAGGGTTCCCCTCTCCTGAAAGCTGTCGAGTGGCCCTTGCTGAAAATTGCACGTGTGGATATTAGGGGTGGGGATACTATGGGCCTCCCATGGTTAAATAGCCCATCTGTGCTCACATGTCAATGACGGTCACTTGGACGACTATGGAGCTGTTCTCCAGCAGGAGTCAGTGGGGTAGAAACTGATCTTTGGGCGGTAGTGTGAAACTGACAGTAGTGTATGGGTCGCCCGTTATTTGCGTTCCCTTGAGTTCCATTGTGGAAGTGAGTGGAACTGAATATCGAGTAGGGCGTGTCACCAAAGACAAATTTTACCCCAGTGCCTTTAAGAGACGAGAAGAATAAAAATGGAGAGGGGGGGGAAGAAAATCGATTTTGCTGGAAGTTGCTTCTGAGATGTGAACTTGTGTGGCATTTTGGTAAATGTCAAATCTGCCCGCCTGCCTGTTTAAGCCTTAACTCTCTCCTCTTCGTTTCTGTTTTGCTCTTCTGATGCAACTCTGTATGTAAAATAGCTTTTATACGGGAGGGAAACGCTGACATGGGAACCCTGGCTGAAATTGCCTGCTTCTGGGGCTTTAAAGCCACCGATATCTGTCTGGGCTGGGCCAGAGTTTGGGGCGGGGCCAGCAAACACAGGCTCCACCCCCTTTTTGCCCCCCCCCCATCACAAATTCCTGTGGATTTGGGGGCGCAAATGCAAAATAAACCCGCACACGGATAGGTTGGTGCGCTGTGATACTAGGCAAGTGCAAGAAATACATCTTACAACATATTTCCGTCCATTTGAGGTCAGGCAACTCTGGTTGGACATATTCCTGGAGGGTTTCATCACATGACCTCCTGCCTCTAATCGCCTCTTTGAGTGAGATGCCTCAATGCTTCACCGCGCTATGAGTCACTTTGAAATGAGGTAGCTGTCGCCAGGCAGGCCTAATTATAAAACAAGTTTCACCCAGCGTGTTTAGCAGGTTGATGAAGTGACTGAGTTGAGCCTCTATGTATCAGGGTGCGTATGTGAGGGACGTGGGGAGCTGATTCTGTTCAATTTTGCTCACTGATGTTATTGCTAAAATATATACTAATCTTATTCACAAAATGGCCCCTTCAAGCTTGTGGCGATGGAACAAAATGATTGATTTTTGCATTTAAAACATGGATGGACTCAGAATGGCAGTGGGCCACCAGCAAGCAATGGTATTATTCTTTTTGGGATTTTTTCATCACTTGCAAAGATCGAATAGAGGCATTTTGATTATAATATTTGGAATGATTAACAGCTTTGTGTGACATTATTAGCTGAAAAGTAACCAGTCAATATGACACCATTACCAATGGGGTTAATCATCTGCAGAAAAGTCAGAGAAGATGATTCCTGAAGGAGTCCAGTGCCCCAAGATCTGAAGAGAGTCTCACGTGAACTAAACTTTTCATTAGAGAAAAAGATTTAAATGAGACATGTTCTGTTTTTTGCCTTGCTGAGAGGAATGCATAATGTAAATTTTACTCTGGATTGCATACACAGGAGAGAATATGAGTGCAAAATCAACAAGGCCCAAACAATTAAAATGAATACTCTCTTTAGAAAGACATGGGTTAATTAAGGACAGCCACGTGGACTTATAAAAGACAAGTGTCTTGATAAATTTCAGAGAGTTCCTTGAGGAAATAGCAGAGTGAATTGATAAAGGAAATCTTGTGCATATGTATTTTTGGAAATTATTTAATAAGGTGTCACCTAACTGACTTTTTTTTTTATTCGTTCACGGGATGTGGGCGTCGCTGGCAAGGCCGGCATTTATTGCCCATCCCTAATTGCCCTTGAGAAGGTGGTGGTGAGCCGCCTTCTTGAACCGCTGCAGTCCGTGTGGTGACGGTTCTCCCACAGTGCTGTTAGGAAGGGAGTTCCAGGATTTTGACCCAGCGACAATGAAGGAACGGCGATATATTTCCAAGTCGGGATGGTGTGTGACTTGAAGGGGAACGTGCAGGTGGTGTTGTTCCCATGTGCCTGCTGCCCTTGTCCTTCTAGGTGGTAGAGGTCGCGGGTTTGGGAGGTGCTGTCGAAGAAGCCTTGGCGAGTTGCTGCAGTGCATCCTGTGGATGGTACACACTGCATCCACTGTGCGCCGGTGGTGAAGGGAGTGAATGTTTAGGGTGGTGGATGGGGTGCCAATCAAGCGGGCTGCTTTATCTTGGATGGTGTCGAGCTTCTTGAGTGTTGTTGGAGCTGCACTCATCCAGGCAAGTGGACAGTATTCCATCACACTCCTGACTTGTGCCTTCTAGATGGTGGAAAGGCTTTGGGGAGTCAGGAGGTGAGTCACTCGCCGCAGAATACCCAGCCTCTGACCTGCTCTCGTAGCCACAGTATTTATATGGCTGGTCCAGTTAAGTTTCTGGTCAATGGTGACCCCCAGGATGTTGATGGTGGGGGATTCGGCGATGGTAATGCCGTTGAATGTCAAGGGGAGGTGGTTAGACTCTCTCTTGTTGGAGATGGTCATTGCCTGGCACTTATCTGGCGCGAATGTTACTTGCCACTTATCAGCCCAAGCCTGGATGTCGTCCAGGTCTTGCTGCATGCGGGCTCGGACTGCTTCATTATCTGAGGGGTTGCGAATGGAACTGAACACTGTGCAGTCATCAGCGAACATCCCCATTTCTGACCTTATGATGGAGGGAAGGTCATTGATGAAGCAGCTGAAGATGGTTGGGCCTAGGACACTGCCCTGAGGAACTCCTGCAGCAATGCCCTGGGGCTGAGATGCTTGGCCTCCAACAACCACTACCATCTTCCTTTGTGCTAGGTATGACTCCAGCCACTGGAGAGTTTTCCCCCTGATTCCCATTGACTTCAATTTTACTAGGGCTCCTTGGTGCCACACTCGGTCAAATGCTGCCTTGATGTCAAGGGCAGTCACTCTCACCTCACCTCTGGAATTCAGCTCTTTTGTCCATGTTTGGACCAAGGCTGTAATGAGGTCTGGAGCCGAGTGGTCCTGGCGGAACCCAAACTGAGCTTCGGTGAGCAGGTTATTGGTGAGTAAGTGCCGCTTGATAGCACTGTCGACGACACCTTCCATCACTTTGCTGATGATTGAGAGTAGACTGATGGGGCGGTAATTGGCCGGATTGGATTTGTCCTGCTTTTTGTGGACAGGACATACCTGGGCAATTTTCCACATTGTCGGGTGGATGCCAGTGTTGTAGCTGTACTGGAACAGCTTGGCTAGAGGCGCAGCTAGTTCTGGAGCACAAGTCTTCAGCACTACAGCTGGGATGTTGTCGGGGCCCATAGCCTTTGCTGTATCCAGTGCACTCAGCCGTTTCTTGATATCACGTGGAGTGAATCGAATTGGCCGAAGACTGGCTTCCGTGATGGTGGGGATATCGGGAGGATGCTGAGATGGATTATCCACTCGGCACTTCTGGCTGAAGATGGTTGCAAACGCTTCAGCCTTGTCTTTTGCACTCACGTGCTGGACTCCGCCATCATTGAGAATGGGGATGTTTGCAGAGCCTCCTCCTCCCGTTAGTTGTTTAATTGTCCACCACCATTCACGACTGGATGTGGCAGGACTGCAGAGCTTTGATCTGATCCGTTGGTTGTGGAATCGCTTAGCTCTGTCTATAGCATGTTGCTTCCGCTGTTTAGCATGCATGTAGTCCTGAGTTGTAGCTTCACCAGGTTGGCACCTCATTTTTAGGTACGCCTGGTGCTGCTCTTGGCATGCTCTTCTACACTCCTCATTGAACCAGGGTTGATCCCCTGGCTTGTTGGTAATGGTAGAGTGAGGAATATGCCGGGCCATGAGGTTACAGATTGTGCTGGAATACAATTCTGCTGCTGCTGATGGCCCACAGCGCCTCATGGATGCCCAGTTTTGAGCTGCTAGATCTGTTCTGAATCTATCCCATTTAGCATGGTGGTAGTGCCACACAACACGTTGGATGGTGTCCTCAGTGCGAAGACGGGATTTCATCTCCACGAGGACTGTGCGGTGGTCACTCCTACCAATACTGTCATGGACAGATGCATTTGCGACAGGTAGATTGGTGAGGACGAGGTCAAGTAAGTTTTTCCCTCGTGTTGGTTCGCTCACCACCTGCCGCAGGCCCAGTCTAGCAGCTATGTCCTTCAGGACTCGGCCAGCTCGGTCAGTAGTGGTGCAACCGAGCCACTCTTGGTGATGGACATTGAAGTCCCCCACCCAGAGCACATTTTGTGCCCTTGCTACCCTCAGTGCTTCCTCCAAGTGGTGTTCAACATGGAGGAGAACTGATTCATCAGCTGAGGGAGGACACACAGTATTAAAGGCAATATACAGCATGGATAAGAAGTTGGTTACAGTACTGAAAACAGGCAGTAGTTAATTGATATTTTTCAGATTGGAGGAATATAAACAGCAATGTCCCCCAGTCAGTGTTAGGACAATTGCTCTTTTCATAGATATATATAAAAATCATCTGAATTGGAGTATAGGGGGCACAATAGCAACATTTCCAGATAACACAAAATAGGAACTCTAGCTAACCGTGAAAAGGACTTTAAATGACTGCTGGGGGACACTTATAGATTGGGCAGATAAACGTCTGATGAAATTTGATGCAGAGAAATGTGAGGCACCACTCTTTGGGAGGAAGAATAAGGAGAGGAAATGTATAGTGAATTGTGAAACTTTAGAGAAGCAGAGAGACCTAGATACACAAATCTTTTAAAAAATGGGAGGGCAAGTTGATAAAGCCGTAAAAAAAAAGGGCATATAGAATATTAGATTTGAAAAATATGAGTGCGGAGGTAATGTTAAACCCTTACAAATCATTGATTGGGCCGGAATTGTGAGCATGCTTCCTGCCCGCCATATTGGGCCTTAGTAGTCTGAGTCGTGCCTGAAAAATGGGCACTGAGAGAACCAATTTCCAGGCCTTTATGATTTTACTACCTCACTACAATGCACGATGGGAGTAACTCAGGAGGTCTTTATTCCTGCCGTGAAACCTTGCTAGCATCAAGCATGGATTGTAAAGTTGGGGCTACAAGGTCAAAGCCCCAACCCCACTGTTGGCTAACAAGGCTCCCCAGTGAGAGCAGGGCTTTGCTGCATTATCCTTTCTTTCTCTAGTCATAATGCACGCTGATGACAACCAGCTCTATCTCCCTCCGCCTCTCTCTCCTCCTTTAAGACGTTCCTTAAAACCTACCTCTTTGACCAAGCTTTTGGTCACCTGTCCTAATATCCCTATGTTGCTCGGTGTCAATTTTTTCTGATTACACTCCTGTGAAGCAGGTTAAAGGCTCCGTATAAATGCAAGTTGTTGTTGGATTATCATTTAGCCACAGCAAAATGTCTGCATGATTGGCACCCCATCCACCACCCTAAACATTCACTCCCTTCACCACCGGCGCACCGTAGCTGCAGTGTGTACCATCCACAGGATGCACTAAAGCAACTCGCCAAGGCTTCTTCGACAGCACCTCCCAAACCCACGACCTCTACCACCTAGAAGGACAAGAGCAGCAGGCACATGGGAACAACACCACCTGCACGTTCCCCTCCAAGTCACACACCATCCCGACTTGGAAATATATCGCCGTTCCTTCATCGTCGCTGGGTCAAAATCCTGGAACTCCCTTCCTAACAGCACTGTGGGAGAACCTTCACCACACGGACTGCAGCGGTTCAAGAAGGCGGCTCACCACCACCTTCTCAAGGGCAATTAGGGATGGGCAATAAATGCCGGCCTCGCCAGCGACGCCCACATCCCATGAACGAATTTAAAAAAGGAGTACAGTTAACCCCTTCCTTCAAATGTTTTGTTAAAAGGGTTTTGAACCCCACGCACATTCCCGACATTACAACAGTGACTTCACTTCAAAAGTATTTCATTGGGTCATCCTGAGGTCGTGGAAGGCACTATATAAATGCAAGTCTTTTCTTTTTCTTTCTATTGGCTGGGACCAGTTAACTTGGCACAAATCCTTCTGCTAATCACTCGTCACGTGACTACCCGATCAGCAGAGACTAAATATTAATCGGCCAATGTCAGCTTTCACTTTACTCTTCACGATACCTCTGTGCGTCCAGCGGAGCAGTCAAGAAGTGGATTGGTCAATTAACCTAACTGACAGCAAGCTCTGCGAATCAAACAGCCGGGCTCTGTGCCTTTTGCCATTTCACACTTTGGAAATGAATTAGCCTCAAATCTAGTAAGTATCATGTGACAAAACATGACATTAAGTTTTAAATCTTCCTTACATTTTAATTAGCAGACTTTTTAATTTAACAGTTTAGCCAGACAGATGCAACTTGTCCTTATTTAAACTCTGATTGCCATAGTTAGTGTGGCTGACAGTTATTTCTCCCAGTTTTATGCTCTGTAGACTTTTAGGTCCATCTGTTATAATCCTAATTAGGGTTACGCTTGAGATATTAGTCGTGGTCTATCTTGTTAAAAGTCTCAGTAACTGTGAAGCTATAAACTATCACTCTGAAGCCAAATGGAATCAGTTTATCTTTTGTGAGTAACCACAGGACGGGGAAATAAATTGTTACATCCACTTTGAAACCATCTTGGTGGCTGTGCCTTCAGCAGTCTAGACCCTAAGCTCTGGAATTCCCTCCCTAAACCTCTGTGCCTCTCCACCTCTCACCCCTCCTTTAAGACGCTCCTTAAAACCTTCATCTTTGACCAAGCTTTTTGTCACCTGTCCTAATATCTCCTCATGTTTGATTACGTTCCTGTGAAGCGCCTTGGGATGTTTTACTATGTTAAAGGCGCTATACAAATGCAAGTTGTTGTTGTAGTAACGAGCGGTATCGTTTTGGAACATCTGCACAAGTATTGATCAATCAAATTGCAAACTCAAAAGAAGCAGAAAAAGAAAGGCTTGCATTAATGGCGGGGGAGGGGCTGTGAAATTCAGGGGCAGAGCAAAACGGGGGAAAGCAAATCGGGCCCCCCGTTTTACACTCTGCCCGACACCAAAAAGAAAACTGGGAGGGGTGTACAAAACGGGCGTCCAATCACGATCACCTGTTTTGCGTGCAAGATGAAATTCACACCCATCGGGGTAGATATTGACTTTGTGCAATTGTGTAAAATGGCCTCTCCCTGTTGTTATTTCCATTCAAGTCAAAAATCAGGAGAGATATAAAACAGGCAGCTATCACTATCACAGAATGTTAGTCAAAATCTACCCTATAGTGTCTTGCCTCCTCTCTAATGAATTATTCTAAAGGGTAGCAACTGTTGTCAAGTAGGCAAACATAAGAACATAAGAAATAGGAGCAGGAGTAGGCCATACGGCCCCTCGAGCCTGCTCCGCCATTCAATCAGATCATGGCTGATCTTCAACCTCAACTCCATTTTCCCACCCAATCCCCATATCCCTTTATTCCCTTAGAGGCCAAAAATCTTTCGATCTCAGTCTTGAATATACTCAACGACTGAGCATCCACAGCCCTCTGGGGTAGAGAAGTCTAAAGATTCATAGCCCTCTGGGTGAAGGCATTCCTCCTCATCTCAGTCTTAAATGGCCGACCCCTTATCCTGAGACTATGCCCCCTAGGTCTAGACTCTCCAGCCAGGGGAAACAATCTCTCAGCATCTACTCTGTCAAGCCGCCTCAGAATCCTATATGTTTCAATGAGATCACCTCTCATTCTTCCAAACTCCAGAGAGTATAGGCTCATTCTACTCAATCCTCATAGGACAACCTTCTCACCCCAGGAATTAATCTAGTGAACCTTCGTTGCACCGCCTCTAAGGCAAGTATATCCTTCCTTAGATAAGGAGAACAAACTGTACACAGTACTCCAGGTGAGGTCTCACCAAAGCCCTGTTCAATTGTAACAAGATTTCCTTACTCTTGTATTCCAACCCCCTTTGGATAAAGGCCAACATGCCATTTGCTTTCCTAATTGCTTGCTGTACCTGCATGCTAAATTTTGTGTTTCTTGTACCAGGACACACAAATCTCTCTGAACACCAACATTTAATAGTTTCTCACCATTTAAAAAATATTCTGTTTTTCCTACCAAAGTGAATAACCTCACATTTCCCCACATTTTATTCCATCTGTCACCTTCTTGCCCACTCACTTAACCTGTCTATATCCCTTTGCAGACTCTTTGCATCCTCCTCACAGCTTAGTTTCCCACCTAGCTTTGTATCATCAGCAAACTTTGAGACATTACACTCGGTCCCTTCATCTAAGTCATTAATATAGATTGTAAATAGCTGAGGCCCAAGCACTGATCCTTGCGGCACTCCACTAGTTACAGCCTGACAACCTGAGAATGACCCGTTTATCCCTACTCTCTGTTTTCTGTCCATTAATCAATCCTCTATCTATGCTAATATGTTACCTCCAACCCCATGAGCCCTTATCTTGTGTAACATCATTTTATGTGGCACCTTATCGAATGCCTTTTGAAAACCTAAATATACGACATCCACTGGTTCCCCTTTATCTACCCTGTTAGTTACATCCTTAAAAAACTCTAATAAATTTGTCAAACCCAATTTCCCTTTCATAAAACCATGTTGACTCTGCCTAATCATATTATTAATTTCTAAGTGCCCTGTTACCACTTCCTTCATAATGGATTCCAGCTTTTTCCCGACGACTGATGTCGGGCTAACTGGCCTGTAGTTCCCTGTTTTCTCTCTCCCTCCTTTCTTGAATAACAGGGTTACATTTGCTACCTTCCAATCCACTGGGACTATTCTAGGATCTGGGGAATTTTGAAAAATCACAACCAATGCATCCGCTATCTCTGCAGCCATCTCTTTTAGAACCCTTGGATGTCGGCCATCAGGTCCAGGGGATTTGATAGCTTTTAGTCCCATTAATTTCTCCAGTACTTTTTGCTCTACTGATATTAATTACTTTTCTCACTCTCATTAGCCCCTTGGTTCCCCATTATTTCTTTTTGTGTCTTCTACTGTGAAGACAGATACAAAATATTTGTTTAACGTCTCTGCCATTTCCTTATTCCCCATTATAATTTCTCCTGTCTCAGCCTCTGAGGGACCAACGTTTACTTTTGCTACTCTTTTCCTTTTTATATACTTGTAGAAGCTCTTACAATCCGTTTTTATATTTCTTGCTAATTTACTTTCATATTCTATTTTCTCCCTTTTTATTGATTTTTTGGTCATCCTTTGCTGGTTTCTAAAACTCTCCCAATCCTCAGGCTTATTACTCTTCTTGGAAACATTATAGGCCTCTTCTTTTAATCTAATACTCTCCTTAACTTCTTTAGTTAGCCATGGATGATTCACTTTTCCTATAGAGTTTTTATTTCTCAATGGAATGTATATTCATTGAAAATATTAAAATATTTATTTAAATGTTTGCCATTGCTTATCTACCATCATACCCTTTAATTTAATTTCCCAATTTACCTTTGCCAACTCGCCCCTCATACCTATGTAATTGGCTTTATTTAAGTTTAAGACTCTAGTTTCTGACTACCATGTTATGATCACTCTTCCCCAGGGGACCCTTTACTGTGAGATTACTAATTAACCCCTGTCTCATTACACAGTACAAGATCTAAAATAGCCTGTTCCCTGGTTGGCTCCATGATGTAGAAGCTATGGTCCACACAGCAAGACAGCAAGATCTCAGCGATGACAAGTGAGTTGAATGAGCGGTTAATCCGTTTGGAAATTGGGAAAGTTCCCTGATCCAGGGCCATTGGGCCTTGATCTTTTATTTGAACAAGTAGGCAGGGGCCTTGGCATAACATGTTAGGACATCACCTCTGACAGTGGAGTGCTCCCTCAGGACTGCCCCACAGCGTCCGCCTAGAATGTAATGCGACAAGGGCAATAGTTCCACCAACTGATCCGAATTATAACCGAGAGCCCCTAGTTTTTAAACTAGTGCTAATGTGATTTATAATGTAACATTAATATTATAAAAGTCAGTCTGGAGAACAGCAGTAAAAGTTACACAATCCAGAGGACTTGTAAAATGCACTGTTACAAAGTCATTTTGTGCATTCGATAAAAAATAGCTGTAACTGTGCTCATTGTTGCATGTACAATACAAGCCTGACATCAATTTTACCTTGTGCAATATTTAATTTGAGCTGCTCTTACTCCAGAGAGGCTGTCAGACTATTTAATTACAATACAAACACTGTTTCTAATTATTAAACAGAGATCGGACCAAGTTAGAAAAGGAGGACTTTTCTGATGCAAATTGGTTCAGTAAGCAAAATAACTGTTTGGCGGCATACTGAAGGAGAAATTATATAATTAGCATGCAGAATTTAACATGGTGTTTGTCCAACCATTAAGGTTTTCAATCCAGGCACAGAAGGAGGCCATTCAGCCCATCATGCCTGTGCCAGCTCTTTGAAAGAGCCATCCAATTAGAACGCAGAAACATAAGATATAGGAGCAGGAGTAGGCCATATGGCCCCTCGAGCCTGCTCCGCCATTCAATAAGTTCATGGCTGATCTGCGACCTCAACTCCAGTTTCCCGCCCGATCCCCATATCCCTTGATTCCCCTGGAGTCCAAAAATCTATCGATCTCAGCCTTGAATATACTCAATGACTCAGCATCCACAGCCCTCTGGGGTAGAGAATTCCAAAGATTCACAACCCTCTGAGTGAAGAAATTCCTCCTCATCTCAGTCTTAAATGGCCGACCCCTTTTCCTGAGACTATGCCCCCGAGTTCTAGACTCTCCAGCCAGGGGAAACAATCTCTCAGCATCTATTGGTCCCACTTTCCTTTTCCAGTATGTCAGCCATGGGTTAATTGGTAGCATTCGGGACTCTGCGTCAGAAAGTGATGGGTTCAAGTCCCACTCCAGAGGCTTGAGCACAAAATCTAGGCTGCAGAACTGAGGGAATTCTGCATTGTTGGATGTGCCGTCTTTCGGATGAGATATTAAACTGAGGCCCCATCTGCCTTCACAGGTGGATGTAAATATCCCATGGCACTATTTGAAGAAGAGCAGGGGAGTTGTCCCTGGTGGCCAATATTTATCCCTCAACCAACATCATTAAAACAGATTATCTGGTCATTATCAAATTGCTGTTTGTGGGATCTTGCTGTGCGCAAATTGGCTGCTGCGTTTCCTACATTACAACAGTGACTACACTTAAAAAATACTTAATTGGCTGTAAAGCACTTTAGGACGTCCTGAAGTCGTGAGAGGAATTATATAAATGCAAGTCTTTCTTCCTTCTTTATTATTTATCTAATTCCCTTTTGAAAGTTATTATTGAATCTGCTTCCACCGCCCTTTCAGGCAGCGCATTCCAGATCAGAACAACACGCTGCGTTACAAAAACATTCTCCTCATTTCCTCCCAGGCTTTTTTTTTGCCAATTATCTTCAATCTGTGTCCTTTGGTTATCGACCCTCCTGCCAGTGGAAAGTTTCTCACTATCTACCTCATCAAAACTATCTGCTCTATAAAAAAATGGAAGGATAGACAAACCGCATAAATAAAAAGCAAAATGCTGCCACTGTGCAAACTTCTTACAGTTTTGCTCTGCCAGTGGATGTGTAATGGGGCGGAGATGGGTTGGGTTCAATCTGTTTATTGTTTGTACCCCTAACCCCAGCCCAATTTGAGGGGAGGTGCTAGCAGGAGGGGTGAAGGGAAATCGCTGCTGAGCCCCAGTGATTCTGGCCCACATTGTAAAAATGTATTTGAATTTGATGTTCTCTATTGTGCCAGTCTGAGTAATGTTCTTCGATCGATTGAAATTCCGAATCCAACCTTTTCAATTTTAAATCCCTCCCCGAGGTGCTTAGCAACACTGAATATCTCAGACTCACAGGCACAAAGAACAGAATTATGTTGTTCTTGTTTGTTTATTTTTATTCATTCATTCATGGGATGTGGGCGTCGCTGGCAAGGCTGGTATTTATTGCCCATCCCCAGTTGCCCCTTGAGAAGGTGGTGATGGGCCTTCTTCTTAAACCACTGCAGTCCCTGTGGTGAAGGTGCTCCAACAGTGCAGTTAGGTCGGGAGTTCCAGGATTCTGACACAGTGATGATGAAGGAACGGTCGATATATGTCCAAGTCGGGATGGTGTGTGACTTGGAGGGGAATGTGCAGGTGATACTGAGCCCAGGCACGTGCTGCCCTTGTCCTCCAAGCTGTGGAGTCCACGGGTTTGGGATGATGAGGAAGGAGGAGGAGGAGGTGAAGAAAAACGTTGTCACAATTACATAGAATTTACAGCATAGAAGCAGGCCATTGGGCCCAACTGGCTTATTCTCCACACGAGACTCCTCCCTCTCTAATTCATCTCACCCTATCAGCATATCTTTCTATTCTCTCCCTCATGTGTTTATCGAGCTTCCCCTTAAATCCATCTACACTATTCGCCTCAACTACTCCTTGTGGGAGCGAGTTCCACATTCTCACCACTCTCTGGGTAAAGAAGTTTCTCCTGGATTCTTTATAATATGTGGGCAGGGTTCCCCGGAATCCACCGGGAATTTTATTGGACAGGCAAAGGGTCGGTGACCTGGCGTAACTGGGCCTTGCCCCAAATTCCACCCACACCTGCCCAGATTATGATGGCGATTGTGGAATATTTAGGTTTGCTGTTGCATATTAATATACTGTTAATGTACTTCTTAATGTAGCGGTGACTTTATTTTGTAAAAAAAAACAATTGTATTGAGTGGAGTCTTAAAGATTTATTTTGGAAGATTTTTTGATGTTACATTGTCAGCAGTCACTTTGCTTCAGGGTGAGATTTTCAGAAAGGTGCTTTGATAGCAGGCGTCCTGAGGAGCAGGAGCTACTGTCAGTCTGCTTTGTTTTGCCTGCTGTGATCAATGATTATTTCATCATAAACAACACGGGAAAGGAAACTCAGTCCCGCCTGAGATAGAATCTGAACATAACAAGTCTCTAACGTTTCGTATCTGAAGAAGCAGCATCAGCAGTCTGCAACATGAGGCCACGTTTACGGCAGGAATCTGCTGTGCCCTGGGGAGAAAGAAATGGCAATTTTCGCACCAATTTCAATTTGTGGATATGAGAATTAAAAACAAAGTAACCGCGGTGACTACAGTCTGCAACAATCTTCTCTGTGGTAAGGATGTGTTCTTTAGAGCCTGAAGTTTCTTTGTAATGAAGGGAAGCTGTAATTTCTAGTTCACTGTCGCTATTAGGGAACTGCTGCTTAGTCCTCGTGAAAACTCCCTGAGGTTTTTGGATCTGTAATATTGTGCCTAACGTTACGATGATATTTTCAGGGTCGAGAATATTCTGGCAATAGAAGCGGTTTTGTTTTCTTGACAAGCCGACACTTCCTGACACGAAAACCATTTCAAACGTTAATTTTCTGCTGACATGAAGGACTGCGGATTAAACAAGAGCCCAGCATAGAACCACGGGATTGAATTTTAGAAAAATGTTGGTTATGAACAGGAAACAGAAGGGTTGGTGCCACACTCCCAGGGAGTGCATTTTTGGAAAACCGCGAGCACACACCCAATAGTTTTCCATCCATTCTTTAGTGATGTTACCTGAAGGATATATATTGGCCAGGACACTGGGGAGAACTCCCCTGCTCTTCTTTGAAATAGTGTCACAAGATCTTTTATGTCCACCTGTCTCATCTGAAATACGGCACCTCCGACAGTGCAGCACTCCCTCAGTACCGCACTGGAGTGTCAGCCTAGGTTTTGTGCTTAAGTCTCTTGAAGGGAGCTCAGTTTTAAGACGAGGGTACTACACTATAGCACCGATTTTCTGCCCTGCGCTCCGTTCATTCGTGGGACCCCACTACGAGCTTAGGAGCATTGGGGGGTAATTTTGACTTTGGGTGATAATATATAACGGGCGACATCGAATCAGCCACCCATCATACATCTCTCCCCATTTCCAATTCCGTGGAATCGGTTGAGTCGTTTTTGCCCGTTTTACACTGTCGCCCAAAGTCAAAATTACTCTCATTAAACTTACCCTGTAGTGAATCGAAATTAGCAAATAGAAACATAGAAAGGGATGTAAGAGACTCATTGCTTCCAATGTCTAGAGAACGTGATGAAATAAATAAAAAAGTGAACAGAATGTTGATATATATGTGTATATATAGACTGAACAGTAGATTCAAGTCACCAGAGGTTATGTTGAAGCTTTAGAATGCACTTGTCAGGCCTCACTGTGCTCATTTCTGGTTAGCACACCAGAAAAACATTCATAGTCATTGGAGAGGATGCAGAGAAATGCCAGAACACAGATCCCAGGTGTAAAGGTGATGAGCTGTGAAGAAAGATGAGGAAAGCTCAAGATAAACAGTGCAGAGCGAAGAAGGTTAAGAGGGACATCACAGAGATATTTCTCACTACGCCAACATTGGAAAAATTGGCCTTAGTGTGGAGTTCAGTGGCTGAGAGAGAGTCTAGAATCCTCAGTGATGAGCCTACGGATGTCTGTACATTCTCAAACTTAAGTTTTATAGAACGCCTGTTTGTGTTAGCCTTCAAATTTATTTTGGTCGATGGTTTCATAAAGTCCTTCCTCCTCTTCATTTCAGATTCATACATTCAGCAATCTCCGTCCATCTCTTTGAGGAACCCAAACCCTGGTTGTGGTTTGCTGGGAAATATTTGGCCTCAACTAGCAGAAACACTTACTATCCAAAACTGATGTAAGCTGGCTTCTTCAGTATGTGGAGATGCCGGTGATGGACTGGTTTACAACACCAAGTTATAGTCCAGCAATTTTATTTTAAATTCACAAGCTTTCGGAGGCTACCTCCTTCCTCAGGTGAACGATGTGGATCGTTCACCTGAGGAAGGAGGTAGCCTCCGAAAGCTTGTGAATTTAAAAAAAAATTGCTGGACTATAACTTGGTGTTGTAAAATTGTTTACAATTCTTCAGTATGGACCCAGAGTCTGAAACGGTCTTTCTTGACGCTTATCTTTTTGTGTCGGAGAGCCTGTTTATAATGGCACATGGGTAATTTGAAACCATCATCAAATTATAGATTTATATTTTGCGCATGACAGAATACAACGGAAGACAATATAAAACTTACGCAAGCGCAAAATGCATTGATGCAATAATGTATAACGTACACCACATGAGCACCATATATCAAACTGTACAGTGACCTTGAGTATGATGGCCAGTTCTGGTTGTAGAGAAACAAAGGAAATATTCAAGCTTCAGAGGCAGTGCAGAGAAGAGCCATGAGGCTGATCCCTGATGTCAAGGGTTTGAGTTACGATGAGAAACTTGGACCTTTCAGCCTGGAAAAGAGTTTTCTGAAAGGTCATCTTGAAGAGGTATACTAAATCTCAACAGAATAGAAAAGGTAAATCTGGAATATTATTCTAAATGAAATTGTGAGTAGGATAAAGGAATTCAGGGGTTCAAACTAGTAAAAGGCAAATTTAGGACTGATATCAGGAAGTTCTTCTTCATACAAAGAGTGATCAACACATGGAATTGACTCCCAGATGGAGTAGCAGAGGTGAAAACCATGGAATCATTTAAGAAGCTATTGGAGGCTGCAATGGTGAGATTGTAAAATCTTTCTAAGTGGATGAACTAAGGTGGGTCAAATGGTAAACAGAGCAGGGTTTATAATTCGGCCTATTAGCAAAAATATTTGGTGTCTTGAAGCCTGTAACTAGCCAAATTTTCCTGTGCTCAACCTGGGTGTGACTTTCTATGAATTATACTTCCTCATATCTAAGTAAAGACACACCATGCAGAAGCTGCTCAGACATCTGTTCACTATTCACACCTGACTTAAACTTTGTTAAGCCAACATGAAAGTGTCTTCAGGCAAGATGTAATCACTGCCATTTGATTAGCCCTCAAACAGAGATTGCTAGTGTGCATCACGTTGTGTCAATTACTTAGTAACTGGATGAAGTAATGACTATCTCAATTACTGTACATCATTTAATTTAATATGCTTTCTGATTTATCATTTTCAGCACTGAATCCCATAGGATTGCAGTTCTATACGATAAATTTTATTGATATGTTCAGTGTTGGTGCCATCTGCAGTACTTCTGTATCAACTGAAACTGTGAGGGGCTCTAAGAGATTGTTAAATTGAATGTCAGTATTAATGGGGTGACCTAATTGAGGTAGAATCATAGAAGTTTACAACATGGAAACAGGCCCTTCGGTCCAATATGTCCATGTCGCCCAGTTCATACCACTAAGCTAGTCCCAGAGGTGTTTAAGATGATTAAAGGATTTGATAGGGTAGATGGAGAGAAACTATTTCCTCTGGTGGGGGAGTCCAGAACAAGGGGGCAGAACCTTAAAATTAGAGCTCGGCCGTTCAGGGGTGATGTTAGGAAGCACTTCTTCACACAAAGGGGAGTGGAAATCCTGAACACCCACCTACAAAAAGCTGTTGAGGCTGGGGGTCAATTGAAAATTTCAAAACTGAGATTGGTAGATTTTTTGTTAGGCAAGGGTATTAAGGGATATGGAACCAAGGCGGGTAAATGGAGTTAAAGTACAGATCAGCCATGATCGAACTGAATGGTGAAACAGGCTCAAGGGCTGAATGGCCTCCTTCTACTAATGTCAGCCACTGATATAACACATTCCCACATATAGTATATAGGAAAGAAAAAGACTTGCTCCAGTGAAGAGATGAACAGTGACCGGGACACCAGGACTCCCTTCTCTGGTTCTAAATCATGTCTTGGGATTGTCACCTTTCACCAGCAGAGGCAGATGGGACCGTAGTTGAATATTTCTTCCAAGGACAACACCTCCAACAATATAGCACTCAGTGTAGTGTCAGCTGAGATTCCATCCCAAAGTATGCCTTGAACCTCCATCTTCTGCCTTAGAGGTGAGAGTGTTACCACTGAGCCAAGGTGACATTGCAACTATAAGGCCCATTACCACCTCCTGTGGGCACTTATCGGGAGGGGGAGGGGGAGGGCGATCGCTGCCCACAGAACTGTGGAGCCTGAAGGAACATTGCTGCTCCTCCCAGCTCCACATTAAAAGTAAAAGAAGAACCTACCTTTTCACTGGAGGCCGTTGCCTAGGCCACATCCACATTTAGAAATGCCAAGTGGAGCAGGCCTGAGGCCTGCAGCGCTCAGGGCAGTGCAATTTCTGGATAGGGTATTTTAACGGGCGTGAGGCCCCTCATTAACATATTCAAAGGGCCTCACGCCAGTTTTGGGTGGGATGCCGATAAAATGGGCCCCCCATGAATTTAGCAGTGGGACCAACAAAGTATCTGTTTGTGCCTGATCTCTGGTAGCTTTGCTGGGCAGTCGGTTATGAATGCGCCCAGGTTCCTAGCTGGCTGGAAAAGACCTTTTGCACATCAGCGCAGTCCAGGCTTATCCTAACTGTGTTCCCTAACATGTTGAAGTGTTTTTCTCACATTTCATCCACAGATATCTAACGATCTATATGTGATATTAGGAGAATAAAGAAAGTTCTCGGTGTTGAGATCTGTGTAGTGTTCCAACTGACCCTGTCCCCTGCCAATTATGGGATGCACTCAGAGGAAGTAATGAATTTCCACAAATTAACAACTGAAAGGTTTTACCAGCAGCAGCGCATCTCGCATTCCAGGCTGTTGCCGGGGGGGGAGAGGGGGAAATCCATCTGGTACCTTTTGAGGTTCCCCCCCATTTCAATAATTATGCAACCCCCCTCCCCCTTGCCCCAGGTACTGGCAGTGTTCAGGCTGCAGGAGGGGGAAATCAGTACAGCAACTCGAATTGCATTAAACGGGTTCAGATGCAACAAGACTAGATCGGAGCAGATTCAAGAAATTCTTACTGCCATGGTTATTATTATTGTAACCTCTCAATAATGGTTCAAAGCAAGTACAGAAATTCTTTAATTGAAAATAAACAGTTTTTTTTTAAACCTGAGCTGCAATGAACAGTCACGCTCAAATCTAATACAAGTGCATTCAACTTGCAAGAAGGTTATTTATACCCTGGTGTAAATAGGTGTCAGCTGTGGCTCAGTGATAGCTCGCTCATCTCTGAGTCAGAATATTCTGGGTTCAAGTTCCACTTGAGCACATAAACTAGGCTGATATTTCAGTGCAGTTCTGAGGGGGTGCTGCATTGACAGAGTTTCTGTCTTTCGGATGAGACGTTAAACCGAGGCCCCGCCTGCCCTCTCAGGTGCACATTAAAGATCCCATGGCACTATTCGAAGAAGAGCAGGGGAGTTCTCCCACTGTCCTGGCCGATATTTATCCCTCAACCAACATCACAAAAACAGATTATCTGGTCATTTATTTCAATGTTGTTTGTGGGATCTTGCTGTGCCCAAATCAGCTGCCGCACTCCCTACATTACAATACTTCACAATTATTTAATTGGTTGTAAAGACATCCTGAGCTCGTGAAAGGTGCTTTATCAATCTATCACCTGTCCTTCTCTGTCTTCCTTCCCATTAAATGGAAATTCAGTTTATACTTGTCCTCAACTGCACCAAACAATTCTTCCAAATCCAGTGATGAGAGCAATGTTGCATTCCTCTATAATGTACAAGGGCAATTCTGCAGACCGTCCCATAATCAGCCTGCACTCCACTCGACCTTGCAAGGATGGAATAGGAAGGGATAAGCATGAAAGTGAGCTTTTCAGTCAAAGTCAACCCTGAACCAGAACAAGTGGTTCCCTGTCATACAAACGGAAACATAAACCCTTATATATTATCACTTTTAGCACTGGCCTCCACCGCAGCGTTGTGCCATGGTGTAAACATGATTTGACTATGTTACTGAGCAACAGATGACATCAGTGGCTGAGTACAAGGAAGATTAGATACACAACTTCCCAAGACAGAATGGTTCGATTTTCGTGTCTGGCATGGATTGGACAGGTGGTGACTGGGGCATCAGGTCCACCTGCCCGCCTGATGCAGTTTGCATGAGACCTACGCTATTTTCATGGTCAGGCCTCATTTAAGTCTCGCTCCGTATAGGCAGCTCGCTGATTGGGAGGCTACTTAGAGGCAGCTCGTGTGCACTTTTTGACAGCGGTCAGTGGAGACTGATTTTCTGACAAAAGTGGTGTCAGGGGTCTTGACAATGTCCTTTGACCCCAATTTGCATATATTCATTAGGGTCCTGCCTCTTTCCAATGGGAGCTCTGGCCGTCTAGTTTGAGGAACGGGTGGACAACCCACAGGAAGTCAACGGTTCTTTTTCCCGTGTGACTTTCATCTTGTACTACCTTGTTTTTAGGCTTAATCGGGGCAGTAGCAAGATGAAAATTGCCCTAATGTATCTCCTCTGACTCCCCCTTCACCCAATGCAATGCTCCATGAACTGATGGAACACACGCAGGTAATCTGGAATAACAGCTTCAACACTTGGAACAGTCATCATCCTAGTTCACAATTAAATGCTTTTAATGTTTTAAGCAATAGGAGGGCTGTACAATGGGAAACACCACCTTATATCAGATCATTTCTACTAAAATTATAAAACAGAGGAACGTCTTTCTGTTTTAGTCATTTGGGAGATGATGCAGAAATGCTATGAGAGTTCTCAAAGAGTTAAGCCAATTCTTGTGCATGCTTCTAAATCAGGTTATAGCAGAATGGTTTCAAAGCCAACTGAGCTGTTTACTTATCTGCTAAAGCCGATTAACATAAGAAATAATTCATAAGTCCATTAGCTAGAACACAATACTGTAGCAAGGAGGAAAATTAAGGACTGAAATTCATTATTAGCTGATCGCAGGGTGACAACAACAGTGGCTATACAGAGTCCTATTGCCCCTAATGTTCACTATCCTGGCTATAAGGGGCTTCCACATTAGGAATAAGGGGAGTGGAAATCTGGAACTCTCTTCCTTCAAAAAGCTGTTGAGGCTGGAGGTCAACTGAAAATTTCAAAACGGAGATCAATAGATTTTTGTTGGGTGAGGGTGTGAAGGATTACGGAACCAAGGCGAGGAGATGGGGTCAAGATACAGATAGACCATGATCTAATTGAATGGCGGAACAGGCTCGACGGGCTGAATGGCCTAATCGTGTTCCTATGTTTACCAACAGCACAGGTAAAAGGAGGAAATCAAAACAACAAATATTATTTTGCACTCAAATTAATTTTGACTTTGTGCAATAGTATAAATAGCGATAGAGGTCAATAGAAACAAATATGGGGAGAGATGTAAAATGGGCTGCCGATTTGCTATCACCCGTTTTACACGGGCACACAAAGTCCAAATTACCCCCAATCAGTGGTTAAAGGAATATCCCTCCAAATCATGGAACAAAAAAAATCACTCCCATCCCTTGCAGTGGGGTGTATAAAAATGCTTTTTGTGAATCTAATATACGTCACAAGCTATACTGTGGACATTAAATTTATGTATCATTAAGCTTTTCTGGACTGAGTAGGGAGGCTTGTTGTATTCAAACTAATGATGAATTTTAACCTCAAAGTTGTGGCCCAGAGATTCGTGGACATGTTGTTGCAACAGCCACCATTTTGTATCAGGAGGACCATGCTTTTTCAATTCCTTTAAAAGGTTATGGTGCTGCATTAACAATCCAGAGGTTGTGAGTTCAAATCCCACAATCTTCAATTGTGAAACTAAATTCAATAAACTTGTGGACTAGCATCAGGAAAAAGAAGCCAATGATAGTTGCTGGATTGTCATAAAAACCCAACCGATGGGCATCGAGGGACAAAGCCTCTAACTGGTCTGGCCTACACGTGACTCCAGTCCCATACTGCGTGGTTGGCTCCAATGCCCATTCAGTTGTGAAAACAATAGCCAGTAGTTCAATGTGAAGGCCCCTGCTTTCATATGGTGACTGAGGGATAGCCAATTGCCAGTTCATCTACATTCAAGAAAAAATATTAAAAAACCTCAGAAGCTTTACACATTAATACACAGTGCTGTGTTTTATTTTGCTATAATGTACAGGGCGGGGCAGAGAGAATTTCCCTTGAGCTATCTCAATCCCTCAACCATTACTTTGGTGGAAACTGTAGAGAAACAGCATGAACAGTCACTTTCTATCACCTTTCTCCAGGGGTCTGTCGATTTCCCTCCAGAGAACCCTGGCGGAAATTCCAAGAAAATTTTGTTCCTCTAATTACATAGAATTGACAGCAAAGAAACAGGCCATTCGGCCCAACTGGTCCATGCTGCTATCTATGCTCCACACCAGCCTCCTCCCACCCCTCTTCATCTCACCCTATCAGCATATCTTTCTATTCCTTTCTCCCTCATATGTTTATCGAGCTTCCCCTTAAATGCATCTATTCTATTCGCCTCAACTACTCCTTGTGGTAGTGAGTTCCACATTCTCACCACTCTCTGGGTAAAGAAGTTTCTCCTGAATTCCCTATTAGATTTATTGGTGACTATTTTATGATTATGACCCCCTAGTTTTGGACTCCCCCCACATCCCTTTTGGATTTTTACTGTAACTGAAAGAATGTTTCACAGCGGAAATAGTTCATAATGGAATTGAAAACCAGGCAGGCTCTATAACAGGCGGGCGATCCGCTCTGCTAATTAATGGCCCAAGTAGCGAAGGTGAAAATGACGCCCAATGAAACGAAGAGGGGCTACAATCTAAGCCCATATGGAATTTTCTTGGTTAAATGATTAACCGCCATACTCGCTGTACATTGCACCCACCCACCACAACCTTCAATATCTTCTATTTCTTTAGGCTGCTGACATTTCAAGTTTTTGTGAAGAACAGGAATCTGCCAAGTGCAAATCCTTCCCACATTGGAGCCTATCAGCCTCTATTCCCTTCATTATTGTCTGGCACTCACCAAATTCCTACACTTTATCAGTTAGCCTTCGTACTCTCAGCAATTTTCACTGATTCTTCAAGGTCACATTATCCTCTGCCAGAAATTTGAACTAAATGATGTTTGAACCAAGGCCACAAACCAATCAGTCTCCTGAGTTCTTCTTCCACAAATTATCTCTACTTAAAGCTTTCTAAAGATTCTTTGACTCTGCGTGAAACTGGAGCTATCTACTCTAATCCCATTTCCCGATTCTTTTCCTGTACCCTTTAATATTTTTCTTCTTCAACTTTTCATCTAATTTCCTCTTGAACATTGTGACTTTTTAATCATTTATTTATTAATTCTCGGCTTGCAGGCATTTATTGCCCATCCCTAGTTGCCCTGAGAAGGTGGTGGTGGGCCTTCTTCTTGAACCACTGATAGCAGTTTGATACAACTGCGTGCCTCGCTAGACCACTTCAGAGGGCAGTTAACGGTCAACCACGTTTGCCCGAAGGTCTTACTCCACTCTCCTGCTCACTCTAACACTGTTGATATTTTTAATAGGGGTGAAGTTCCTGAATTAGCCACCCCGTGTCCCAGAGATCCGAATGCCAGGAGAGCCAATCAGGCACAGCCCATTTCTCAGCTTGCCTGATTTTCCCGTGTGAAACTCTACCCGATATGTTTCAATCTTCCAGCAGAATCTTTCCTGCGCCAAATGTCACAAAACATCTCCCTTACATCACTTATGGTTGCATTTGAAAACCCTTAAAAACAACTAAGGTTAGCAAAATGCAGGCTGACTGCATCGGCATAAAATTTTCCCTTGATCTAGTTTCACTAAGCGATGTATCCCTGTGCATACAAAAGTCCTAATAGTGTTTTTTTAGTCCCTTCATGCCTCTTTCAGTGCTTTGAGATTTTGCATAAGGAAATTACGTAGAAAATTTTAAGAACGATCTATTAATCGTCAATGTTTTAGTACCAACGCAAGTGCAGGAGGACTGGCGAGTTAGGCCTACCTTCCAGGGATCTCGGTCACCTGCCCGAACATCTCTTTATGTGGCTCTGTGTCATATTTTGTCTAATAATCGCACCTGTGAAGCATTTTGGGACATTTTACAACGTTAAAGGAGCAATGTAATTGTTGATATAATGAGATTGAGCAGAAAACTCGAAGATAGATAAGGCAACGATGGCATCAGTCCAAGAACTGAATGTAAATAAAGAGTCAGGCTAAAATGGCACGTATCCATGAACTGAAATAAAGCAATAGATGGGGTACCACGAAGGAGCTTCCACAGTTTAATAGGAATGTCTGAATATCAGAAGACCGGTAAATGTAGCATAACTTTTCAGAAAAAGTTGAAATACAGTGCATTTAACTCTTCCTGCAGCAGAATTATTGAACACAATTGAAAGGCATTCAGAAAATTGTAATGCGCAGGAACTAAGGTTAATCAGATCATAGAATCATACAGCACAGGAGGCCATTTGGCCCATCGTGCCTGTGCCGGCTCTTTGAAAGAGCTATCCAATTAGTCCCAATCCTCATTCAGGAGAGGGGGCAGGATTATGCTTGGGATGGAGCCACAGAACCCTGCAAATTTCTCCTTTTCAAGTATATATCCAATTACATTGTGGGATCTTGCTGTGCTCAAATTTGCCACTGGGTTTCTAACGTTGCACAGTGACTATACTTCAAAAGTGCTTCATTGGGACATCCTGAGGCTGTGAACAGCAATATAGAAATGCAACTCCTTTCTTTTATTACCAGTTCAGTAAGACAACCACTACACTACCGTTTATATCCAGATGATAGTCACGTTGGGTTTACAATGCTTGATAAATGGATTATATGTTTTGAGGATATCACAACTGCAGATAAATGATCTGTGGTTAATATACGTCCAGGCTTCCAAAGAGTGGCTCCTCAGCAAAGGCTTATTAATAATTTGAAGGCTCATGTGTTTGAGGAGGAGGTGACAAATTGAACAGAAAAGCAGCTGGTTAAATAGAAAGCAAGGAAGGGACATATTAGGAAAATCTTTTGTTTGGAAGCTGTGATTAGTGGAATTTGCCAGGGATTCAGTCTCGGCTCTGCTGCTGTTCCTCGCCTCCGTTAATGACTAGGATATTATCGAGGATAATAAATGGAACATCTAAGTCTGCAGATGGTACTAAATAGAGCGGCAAGCCAAACTGTGAAGCACAAGGCAATTATTCGTCAGAAAGATCCAGAGATGTCATGGATAGGAATGTGACAAATTGGTCTTTAATATAAATAAATGTACGGTTTATGCAGTGAAAGGAAAATTAGTTCTACATGTTCATTATAGAAGCCCTCTCGAGCGATGATTGTACCCAGCTTTAGAAATGGTGAGTATTTTGAGCCCGTTAATATGAAGTATGTAGAGACTCAAAGATTTTAATCACAAAGGGAGAAACCTGCCTCTGTGCACTAAATGCGGCCAAACCATCAATCCATTCTTTAGAACAGCTTGATGAGTCTCCGCCAATTTGCTTCAAGAACATGAAATAAAGGGTCGTGTTGAATAAATCCGCCAGTACGGTAACGGGAGGAGCAAAACCTGTCCGCAATGTGGAATTTGGTAATGACTCTGCAATGTTTAAAAAAAACGGCTCCTTTAAATTATCTCAACAATGTGAAGAAATTATTAATTTACAAGTCGATCTCCCATGGGATTCCCATACGGGGGCTCGAAACCAAATGCCGATGAATTGGGGCTGGAGAACAAGGGTCAATTGGCCTACAGCGTGCAGATGTAATTCAGTGCCCATTTTAAAGTTACATATTCTGTCCTTATTTTTATATAACACTGTGAATTTATATTATTATTTATAGTTAAATAGAAAAACGTACAGCAATTTGGGAAGCAGAGTTGGTTGGAGCACAAGGGGTTTAGCTACAGTACAAGCTGAGGAGCTCCGGGGATGAAAAACTGAGGGGGTAAAATTTGTCTTGGACAGAAGAGCAAAATGGGCGCCAGAGAATCAGCAGCCAGTTTTCTAGTCCACCCGATTGTTTTTATCATTATACACGTGGACATCGGATTTCCTGATGGAAAAGTTGACACAAAAGTGTGACAGAAAAACGTGACAACAGGAAGTAAGGTTTTAGAGACAGGAAGTGCATGCAGACATAAATGCCAGTTATTTCTTTGCGGCTTCCTGCATGGAGAAACCTTGGGAAACAGCGGAAGTTAATAGGAAGGAAAGTCGGGCGGGGTGAAAGTCGATCTGCCAATTCGCTATCGCCTGATTTGGTGCTTTCACCGAAGACCAATTTCATCACCTACATCGCAATCCTTTTATCCATCACAGGCGATTCGGTCAGGGCCACCCCAGGCTACCGGCATCTTTAACAAACAAAACATTGAGTGCATTGACAGTAAGCCAAAGTGAGGACATACAATTCAAGCATGTACACCTTATAATGTACACAGAAGGACGTTGTCACTGAAACAAAAGCAAAATACTGCGAATACTGGAGATCTGAAGTAAAAGGTCATCGACCTGAAACATTGGGCCCGATTTTACCAGGGGTGCGAGTTCCCGGCGGATGGGCAAGCGGGCGCGTTAGTGAAATTAGTGGGTTTTCCCCGCGATCGCAGCAGGCAACCCACTAATTGGATCCACTTACCTGCTCCTCCGGGTTCCCCGCTGCTGATCTGCGCGTCGGGCGGGCTGCGCATGCCCAGTAAGATCTGTCAGCTGGAGGCGCTCTATTTAAAGGGGCAGTCCTCCACTGACAGATGCTGCAACCAATAGCAAAGATGACTACATGGAGCAGCCCAAGGGGAAGGCTGCTCCCAGTTTAATGATGCCTCACCCCAGGTATCAATACATAGGGTGAGGAGGAGGAGGAGGACAGAGATCTTCCACCCGGCGGGCGGGAGGAAGCGGCCCGCCTCCGCCACCAGGAAGGCCTGGCTCGAGGTGGCAGAGGAGGTCACCTGCGCCACCAACATATCGCCCACCTGCACACAGTGCAGGAGGCGGTCCAATGACCTCAGTAGGTCAGCCAAAGTGAGTACACGTAGTCTTTCCCCTACACTCCGTCTGTCACATCACCGCCCCCACCCCACATCTCCATCGGCACTGCCAACACTACTCTGTCACATCACCCCTCATACCCACTCAAACCTCATCCTCATCCTACCTGCACCTACTCACCTCGCCAGTACTCATCCCGCCACTACCACTCAACCCAATCCTCATACAATCTCATGGCTCTATCCCATACTCACCCTCTCGTGCATCTCTCGCACGGTCAGCCTCACTCAACCTGCCACTACCTGTGCTGCAGCCACAGGGCATGCATCGCATATGTGCAGTAGGCAGCGTAAGGCAAACGTGTCGTGAGCATGAAGGGGATGGCCAAGCGTGTTTGAGGGTTTGTCATGGTTGTTACTTATATTGAATTTCAGAACAACTCACATCACACATTATATTGGCACCACTACTGCCATGTCTTCGCCAATCCTGTCCGGTTTGTGCAATAATGCCCACTCCTGGGTATCACTATGAGGACCCACCACTGATGCCACACATTGTGTCACTGCAGAGCGGGTGTAGTTGTATTTGCAGGGCTCTTCTGCGCAGACGACTGAGAGACATCGGCGATGTCCCCGGTGGCACCCTGGAAGGATGTGGAGGAGAACTTCGGGAGGGCAGTGGTGACTTTGACAGCGACAGGTAGGAAGATGGTGCTCGGGCCAGCCGGGAGCAGTTCGGCATGGAAGAGGCTGCAGATGTCCACGGCTACATGTCGACTGACTCTGAGCCTCCGTCTGCACTGCTGCTCAGAGAGGTCCAGGAGGCTGAGCCTCGGTCTGTGGACCCTGTGACGAGGGTAGTGCCCTCTGCGACGCATCTCTCTCTGCGGTAGCCCTCCCTCCTGCTGTACAGGTGGATGTGTCACAGCACTCTGTTGTGGAGCTCCACGTGTCAGAGGTGGACGGCGTGGATGGCGAGGCTGGTGATGCTGTTCGCCCTCCGAGGAGGTCATGACTGCAGCTACGGTGGCCCCCATCCGGAAGATGTACATCTGAGGGGGTCCGCAAGGTAGGTACATGTCTCCGGACCCCGGGGTAAGTGTGCAGGTTGGTGACTTTGACCGTCAGGAGGAGGGTGGTGGAGACCAAACTTTGTCCCAAGTGACAGAGTGGCCTCCTGCAATGGCTGAGGGTCTCCCCCCCCCGACCTGTCAAATGGACCTTTGCAGCTGCCACAGGCTGACAGCTGCAACACGTCCATTCGATCTGGGCGTGTTTCCCCCAGTGTGGGAAACAGTCCCATGTTGATCCAAAATCTCTCACAGTCCCTTAATCAGGTCAGTCAATGACCTGAAATAGCTAAGTAAATATTCTCAAGTGGCATCCCGGTGGCTTTAATTGCCTGCGGGATTCCCACCAGCGGGGGCTGCGCGCGCACGCCGGCGCGTCAGCGGGGAACCCGGAAGTGGGCGGGATCGAGGCGGGATCCGGTCGGGATCCTGGATTTCGCAATTTTCGAGGCCCCCCCGCCGAGAACGCACCCGATAGCGGGTGCTAAAATCGGGCTCATTAACTCTGTTTCTCTCTCTACAGATGCTGCCTGACCTGCTGAGTGTTTCCAGCATTTTCTGTTTCTATTTCTGAACTTTATCACTGTTTAGGCAGTCAGGCAAAGAGGGCTTAGAGAGAGGCTAATTCCTTTATCAACGCAGTACCTAAAATTTTAGCAATCAGTGACTGATGAGAGTCTATTTTATAGCCTAATGTTTTTTTTAAATCAGGCTGGCAAAGAGGAATACTGTTCTGTAAAGGGTGGCTGTCTGCTCAGGATAACACAGCTTTAATTTCATTTCATAATACTTTGGGAAAGTTATCAGGGAGTCCAAAAAAAAAAGCAAGCCAGGGTTTCTGCCCTCTAACACCTCCTGCTGAAAGTGTTTGTGTGTACACATATGTTGGGCGGATTACAGGATCAGGCTGAGCTGTGTTGACCTCCCACGACAAAATAGTCTGCCAGGACTCTCCGTCCAGGCTGGAATAAGTGCTGGAGGCCCACTGCCTCGTATGGATCTGCGTCCAATTCCCATCATCAAAAGAGGAGAAATTGGAGGGAAAACTTAACTCTTGTCACAACAGGGTAGAAATTCCTCTGTGGGTTATTTTTACTGAATTGATTCACACCTTTGGGAATTCTTGCTTCGGCTATTTTAACCCATTTATTGTAAGCAGGTTAAAATGAAAAGCGTTGGGATTTCATCCAAAAGCGATAACCAAGCCTTTACAATCATCCCACAGTGTAATTTCCACCCCCATGTGTTCAATTTGCTAAGCCGTTGGTTTTTGGCCCATTCTATACGTGCTGTTTTTGTAGAAAGAACTTTTCAAATTCATATTTGGTGAACTGCTACAAGGGCCTGATTCTGGCTGGGACAGAGATTGCCTCATATAAGATGTAGGTACTATATGACATTAATCAGGGCCACAGAGGTCTCCTAGGCTAGTATCAATTGTCTAAGGGGGTCGGAGAGGGATTTTCCAGATTTTTTTCCTCCTAATTGGCCTGGGTTTTTTCCTGATTTTTCTTTTTTCTTCTCCCAGGAAATCACAGGGCTTCTGGGGAGTGTATGTATTGTGATGCACAAGGCATTGCAGTTTTTAGAGACAGGCTGGATGGACCAGAGGTCTTTTCCTGTCCGCCATTGTTCGTATGTTCAAAAGTGCCTTGTTGTATTAGTTGGGCTCCCAGGTGCAAAGTAGGAGTTGAAAGGTTAATGAGTTTGATATATTAACATCGTACTAGGATGGTGTTAGATTCTTTCTAGGTCTTGATTCCTGTTCTGGACCCCATTGATTCTTAGGTGTTAGGAGACATGTGTTGTCTAATTATGTTCGGTAGAACGCTAGTGTTGGCCTTTTAAATTTGCTGTACCAAGCGAAGCTTACTGAAGCAACTAACCAAACACAGCATGAGAACTTTTAGTTGAGATACAGAAGATGAGCTGGGAAATCATGTTGCATTGTTAACCCAGCAGGGATTAAAAATTAAACCCCTCTGTATACCAAAGTAGCACTTTGCAGAATGAAGCATACCAAGACTCAACATTGATGTGGTGACACGCTGATGTGACCTTGAGCATTACACTGGCTATACTGCAGTCTCTTTCAAGAATGGGAGTGAACTAAGATAATCGTAAGATTTTTAATTATACTGATGTCAAGTAATTGGGCACTGATCGAATATAAATTCTTTGTTCTGATGCAAGGGAAAGGAAGCAGCAATGAGTAGCAAGGAATATGCTGATCACAAACTGATTTTCATTTCCATTGAAGTGGAAATGAAAATGGGGAGAGATGTATAATGGGCGGCTGAGTCGATATTGCCTGCTTTACGCTAATCGCCCAAAATCAAAATCACCCCTAATAATTCATGCTTGTGGAGTAATTTATAATAAAGTATTAATGAACAGCTCAAAAAAGCTTTTGTTTCCAAAGATAAAACATGGTGCACTTTATTACTCTGACACCCAGAAAAGGCCTAAATTCATGGACAGATTATATCAATGATCAAACATGAATGGGGATTTTATGGAAATTCAACAATGCACAGGCTCAGGAATAATATAGTGCAGTTGAGGTCTTCGATAGAGGAATAAAGACCAGAGGTGAGAGGCAAAGAGAGACAGAGAAGGGAAGCAGAGAGAAACAAGAGGGGAGGAGAGGGGAAATGAGAAGGAGAGAAAAAGCAAAGAAAATCATTTGTGAAAAATCGTGGAAGAGGAGCAAAGAGAGACTGAGAACCAAATCGAGATAAAAGGGTAGATCTTGACTTTGTGTGATTGTGTAAAACTGGTGATAGCGAGCTGGCAGCCCGTTTCACACCTCCCCCCTACTGACTTCAATGGAAATAGACAGGGGGGGTTCGCTATCATGCGTTTTATATTATCACACAAAGTCAAGATCGACCTCAAAAGCAGTAAGTTGTAATTATTCTAATTGTGGCTCAAAATGTTCTCTGTTTCAGGGGTTTTCTCAGACCATGTCATGCAGCGCAGTGTCCCAGTCCACAATGACTGGCTGGGGGTGTGGGGCTACATTGATGGTATACAGTTAACTGAACCACAAGAATTTGGCCATGCTGGAGCCCGAGAAAGCCGTGCCCTCTCTGAGGCTGAAATAAGAGAAATGTGTCAGAATCCAGTCCAACGAAAGCCCCCATTTCAGTTGCATGCCAAATATTTGGAACATGGTCCACTTTACCCAAACAGGTTGACTGTCAAAAATCTTAACGGCACAACAAAATCCACCAGACATCAACACTGCAGGCCAACACATGGTCACCACCGCCATTACCTGGAATCACTGCACACTACCACTATGTACCTTGTGTACTCTTCCAATTACACTGTATACCATGAGTGTTATCTATTTCAACATATTGTAACCAAAGAGCATGTACAGCACAGAAACAGGCCATTCGGCCCAACTGGTCCGTGCTGGTGTTTATGCTCCACACGATCTCCCACCCTTCTTCATCTAATCCTATCAGCATAACCTTCTATTCCTTTCTCTCTCATGTGTTTATTTAGATCCTCTTAAATGCATCTATGATATTCGTCTCAACTACTCCTTGTGGTAGTGAGTTCCACATTCTCACCATTCTCTGGGATGAAGCTTCTCCTGAATTCTCTATTGGATTTATTAGTGACTATCTTATACTTATGGCCCCTAGTTTTGGTCTCCCCCACAGGTGGAAACATTTTCCCTACGTCTACCCTATCAAACCCTTTCATAATCTTAAAGACCTCTATCAGGTCACCCCTCATCCTTGTCTTTTTTAGAAAAAAAAGCCCCAGACAGTTTACTCTTTCCAGATAGTTATAACCTCTCAGTTCTGGTACCATCCTTGTAAATCTTTTTTTGCATCTTCGCCAGTGCCTCTATATCCTTTTTATAATATGGAGAACTGTGCACAGTGCTCTAAGTGTGGTCAAATGTAGACAAATGAATGAGAATCAAGAAAAGTCTGCAAATACGACCATGATTTCTATACGTTTTCTTGATGTATACAGGAAAATTCTTGGGAATATCACACAGACAGCTTGTGAAAATTACAGGAAAGAAAATGGTAATTAATATTTAATTGGGATCTATAAATTATGCCAGTTTATGCAAAGTAAGGATGTATTTTTGGACTTTGATATTTTGAGAAAAGATGACATAAAAAATGCCTTCAACATTAGAATGTTGACCATTCACAGAATATCATGGCAAACAGAATCTCTATGGAGTTGAGTTGGCTTTAAGAGGACTCATCTAGCGACTCTTTAGTGGCAGACTCAGTAATCTGATACCTGAGCCCAGCAGGTCCACAGTATTCCAGAGCACTGTCGATGACTGACCAGCCAGCTCGGCTGATTGATGGGACCTAGGGGTGCTGGGATACTTCACCCTATAAGACAATGTACCAGCACGTAGGGTGGTCCTGGCTGGACAAGCTGTGGGGAAGCTTACCAGCGCTCTGTAATTTTCGGTGGCTAAATTCCAGCAGTGACTTTATGTTGACTTGGAGACTCCCAAGTCTTGGCTCTTGCCAACTTGCAGCTAATAACACTGGTCTTTGGAGACACTTAAGAGTGGCAATGGATTTCTCTTCATGTCTGACTAAAAAAACTAAATTGTAGCACTCACCCGTCAAAAAGGTCCATGTGTTTTTGAAAACCCTTCTGTCCATCATTAATGATTCAGCACCAAACTTGATTTTCCATTGATGATACTGCATAATATTCAACATTACAAGTTTACATACAGTGTTGCCTCATTACAAAAATTTAGTGTTCAGACAGATAACACGAATAAACCCCTTTGAATCTCCTTGAGAAGAATTTAATGCCTCAAAATGTTACAATTTGTAGTTTTGATCTGACTAGTTCTAACAAGGGGCAACAAAGGCCCTGATGGAGGGGGAATGCAGTTTTAATTAATTTTAATCTGCCATTGGCACTTGGCTGGTTGTAATTTCACATCCTGCTAATGCATTCATTTCCTCGTTCTACGAGCATGGTGTATAATCAATCTAAAGTAAAAGAGTGACGGGATTAATACATACAACTTTAACACAGCAATAAACAAACAGATTCATGATGATGTAAGCACGAGTGTAGACGATAGTCACAGCGTGTCGTACGACATTACTTGTTATTTGTACCGTACGGCATGAGTTGGACTTGTGCTGGGAGTTCCAATTCACTTAGAAATTCATTCTTTTAGCAATCTCTTTGATCGATGCTGGGGTGCACCAATGCATCCATTGCAGTTTGTGGGACCTTGCTGTGCGCAAATCAGCTGCTGTGTTTCCTACACTACCAGAACCATAGAATCTTACAGCTCAGAAGGTGTGCGTCAGCAGCTTATTTAACCGTTGGGGTCATCGCTGCCCAGCTCAATGCCGTTGCCACCTGATGCCCACATACATGTGCTCGTCGGCAAGGGGGTCACTGGGTAACAATCAGCAGCAGGGGCTGACTTCCTGTTGACTATCCCAGGAACGCTGAGGCCAATCATAGCGCCCCTATCTCTGGCCGGTCCGAGATCCAACTCAGCACAAACCAGAGAGGAAACCTGGACCATCCGGATCTGTACACTGATCTACTCACTGGATAACAACAGGAAATGTTGGAAATACACAGCTGGCCAATGAGCATCTGTTAACAAAAAAGTCAGCTTTGTGATGCTTTGAGTGTGTTCTCTTCATTGGTTGCTCACCCGAAACATCAGGAGAAAGAAGAAAGAAAGAACTTGCATTTATTTAGCACCTTGCATATCCTCAGCGCCCGCCAAAGTGCTTTACAGTCAGTGAAGTACTTTTGGAGTGTAGTCACTGTTATAATGTAGGAAACACGGCAGCCAATTTGGACACAGCAAGGTCCCAGAAACAGCAATGTGATAATGACCAGATAATCTGTTCTTAGTCATATTGGTTGAGGGATAAATATTGGCCAGAACACCGGGGAGAACTCCGTTGCTCTTCTTCAAATGTTACCATGGATCGTTTACGTCCACCTGAGAGGGCAGACGTTTAACGTCTCATCCGAAAGACGGCACTTGCCAACAGTGCAGCACTCCCTCAGTACTGCACTGGAGTGTCAGCCTAGATTTTGTGCTCGAGTCTCTGGAGTGGGGCACGATCCCGTGACCTTCTGACTCAGAGGCGAGAGTGGTACCACCGAACCACGGCTGATAATAATAATAATAACAATAATAATAGTAACAGTAACTTGTACTTTCAGATTTCCAGCATTTGCAGTTTTTCCTTTTTTATTTTATACGTTGAGCATTAATTGCTAAGCCATCGGGAAGCCTCATTCAGTAAGATATATTAACATCTGATTATAATATCAATCACTGCACAACACAGCAAACATCCTTCAAATCAGCATCGTCTGGGACATTATTAAAATACCCGAGAAAAAATTCACGACTGATTAAATATAGATTGCGAACAATTATAGAATGATATTGATTGTACAATTATACCTGATTATAGATTTCCTAAAGCTGTCTTCTATGGCGAATCCCAGTCTGGTATTGCAACAGAGGTGGGCAATGAAATGCTATAAAGACACACTAAAGACCACCTTGAAATCGTGCCACATTATCCTCATCACCTGGGCAGGCACAGTCAATGACAGACCACCATGGCAGCATGCCTGCCCGGTAGGTTTGAATGAATGTGAGGCTAGGTGGTTACGAGATCTGGCTGCCAAGGGCCCGGCATCTCATCTATCCGCCTCACCAGCTTCCAACAGGACATGTGCAGCCAGAGTCGGCCTCATCTCCCAGCAGTGCACCCGTAACAACTGAGGCTCATTCAACGGGAGACTCAAAACCTTAACAAACATAGAATATAAAATGTTCATAAAACGCATGTCCCAGTTGCTCTAGGGCTGTAAGTACACAGCTAAACTAAGGTATCAGCCATGTCTCAGTGGGTCAGAAGGTCGTAGGTTCAAGTCCTGCTCCAGAGATTGGAGCATATAATGTAGGCTCCATTACAGTACTGAGGGGGTGCTGCACTGTTGGAGGTGCCGTCTTTTGGATGAGACTTAAACTTAGGCCCCATCTGCCCTCTCAGGTAGATGTAAAAGATCCCACGGCCACTAATTGAAGAGCAGGGGAGTTCTCCCTGGTGTCCTAGCCAACATTTATCCTTCAACCAAGATCACTTGAAACAGATTATCTGGTCATTATCACATTGCTGTTTGTGGGATCTTGCTGTGCGCAAATTAGCTGCCACGTTTCCGACATTACAACACTGACCACACTTCAAAAGTACTTCAGTGGCTGTGAAGCACTTTGGGACGTCCTGAGGTCATGAAAGACGCTGTAGAAATGCAAGTCTTTCTTTCTTAACAGGCATTTCAGTAATTTATCGTTGCATGTTTGATATTTTGTTTGAAACAAGCAGCTTTTGCAGGAGACCATGAGCTTCATCAGAGAACGTAGTCCCAAAGATGAAGACAGAAACCCAATGGGGTGCCTGCAGACTTACAGACACGACACTGAGAATATGTTTTGATAAACTGTGCATTTTTTTTTTGCTGGGAGGGCCACTTGCTTGGACTTTAAGTACACGCCATGATTCCTGTTTGGCTGTGTTCTGATCTATTAAGATTTGAGAAACACACTAAGACAAAACTGAAGGAGCCCTGATGTGCCGATCATGATGCATGCACCCAGAAGTCACTTGCACCCATCACTTTCAATTACTTCAATTAAAGAACTGAGCTTATCACCTCTGCTCTGGAAGTGTGACCAGGCTAACACTAGTTCAGAGGAGGGCCAATTGGTTAGTCAATATTGAATGTCATTTATGTTTTTTTGTAAAGGTCTTTCATTCTTAATAATGGGCCAGATCTCATTGAGAAAATAACGGCGTGTTAACGACACACGCTGCTATTAATGTAAAAATCAGCCAGCAAGTTCCAGGGATTAAGAGTTGCGAATTTCCAGAATTTGCTGGTCGATTTACACTGCTCCCCCTTTTGCTTCACACAAACGGCATCTCGCCCTCACCCTCCCCGTTATTTTTAAGAACTTGCTGGATTTTCACATAAATTGCCCTTTAAACTCGCCGTACAAAATTAAGTCTGGCAAGTACCTTTTTAACGATGTGATAATTGTTAATGAAGTGCCAATCAATCTCTCCAGCCCAGAAAGGGAACTATTTAAACTCGAGTCTCATTCCTTCAGGTGGTAAATTGTTCTTAGAAATCTTGAACTATTTTTCTTACTTTTCCTTTCTGTCTCTTTTTTCTCTCTCTCTTAATCTGATCTTTCTTTCCCTCTCTTTGTTTCTCTTTCTGTACCTGATCTGACTCTAATTCACCCTCCTTCTCCGTTATTCAACTGTTTCTTTCTCAATCCTTAAATCTCGTTGGTTAAGGAGACAGACTATTGGTGCTGCCATTCACCAAGGTCCCAGATGTCCTGTTTCGCTCGCATATGTTATGGCACAAAACAATTTTGAGCTGCAGGGTCCGGAAAATGTCTAACAGGGCACATAGCGAGTTGCCCACTCCAGCGAGATCCAGCCCAATGTCTTAAGCTGAAGCAGACTTCGCAATCTCAGAATGCTGTTCAACCTCCGACATATATCCACTCCATCACCAAGACTGCCGACTTCCACCTGCATAATATTGCCCACCTCCAACTCCATCTACTGCTGAAGCTCTCATAGATACCTTTCTCACATCCAGGCCTCAGAGAGGGTGCAGAAGAGATTTACTAGAATGGTACCAAGGATGAGGGACTTTCAGTTATGTGGAGAGACTGGAGAAGCTGGGATTGTTCTCCTTAGAACAGAGAAGGTTAAGGGGAGATTTAATAGAGGTGTTCAAAATCATGAACGATTTTGATAGAGTAAATAAGGAGAAACTGTTTCCAGTGGCAGAAGGGTCGGTAACCAGAGGACACAGATTTCAGGTAATCGACAAAAGAGCCAGAGGGAAGATGAGGAAACATTTTTTTTAATGTAGTGAGTTGCAATGATCTGGAATGCGCTGCCTGAAAGGGCGGTGGAGGCAGATTCAATAATAACTTTCAAAAGGGAATTAGATAAGTACTTGAAGGGGAAACATTTACAGGGCTATGGGGAAAGAGCGGGGGATTGGGACTTATTGGATAGCTCTTTCAGAGAGCCGGCTCGGGCAGGATGGGCTGAATGGCCTCTTCCTGTGCTGTGCCTACTATGATACCACGATACTTGATTACTCCAATGCTCTCCTGGATGACCTCCCATTCGCCGTTCTGCGTAAACTTTAGCTCATCCAAAATTCTGTCGCCTATATTGCATCAGGTTCCACTTGCTCATCACGCTCACCCTCGCTGACCGACATGGGCTCTCGGTTCCTCAGAATTAGAATTCTCACCCTCGTGCTTCAATCCCTCCGTAGACTTTCATGTTTAAAGGACATTCTAAATTACTTCACAGCCAATGACTTACTTTTGGAGTCTAGTCCCAGACGACCGCCTAAAACAGGCGTTAGGCCCCTTATATGTGTTAATTAAGGACTTAACACTTGTTGATGGACCCCTTCTGATGAGCGGGACAGGCTTAAGGCCTGAACCTTCCTGAAGCAACAGGAGTGCTCCCCCCGATTCCACATTCGTCATGATCAGCTCCTCCACCGTGGCCTACCCCGAACCCCTCCCCCTGGACTTAACTTGGAGCCTCCGCTGGCGAGGCAAACGGCCTGATATTCGTCACCCCCGAGCTGCCTGGGGAGGCACGACTGAAGCCCACAGCTCATACATAAGATGCTACTGAAGGCCCAGATGGAATTTTACCCTCTGAAGCCTCCAGCCTTTCTGGTCTCTTTCTGTTCTTTCCATGCTAACATGGTCAATGCTATGCCTGAACCTCTCTCTTGTTCTTTCTAAGCTGTAAAGCTCTTCCTACATGAAGGGAGTCATACCCACCAGCAAGACAGATCAGAAAGCTGGGCACGCAGTGCCCGTGGTTCTCCCGTAACAACGGTTGGCAACACGAGGCATGGCCTACCTGAATTTGCAATTTGCACTGCCAGTACGTGAGGTGCCTCACCCATACTGCAGATTTATAAAAGTAACTCCCCCCTCCCAACCATCGCACAGTCTCCCTACTTTGACTCTTTCCCAACACTTCAAAACTCCCTTCATCCTATAATTTTCAAGCTTGATGTCACATATTCCCTTGATTACAGAAGATTAAGGGGTCATCTAATTGAGGTGTTTAGGGTGATTAAAGGAGTTGATTGGGTAGATAGAGGGAAACTATTTCCATTGTTGGAGAGTCCAGAACAAGGGGGCATAGCCTTAAAATTAGAAATAAAAACAGAAAATGCTGGAAAAGCTCATCAAGTCAGGCAGCATCTGTGGAGAAAGAAACAAAGTTAACGTTTCAGGTCGAAGACCTTTCGTCAGAATTGGAAAACTTAAAATTACAGCTCGGCCGTTCAGGGTTGATGTCAGGAAGCACTTCTTCACACAAAGGGCAGTGGAAATCTGGAACTCTCTCCCCCCAGAAAAGCTGTGAGGCTGGGGGTCAATTGAAAATTTCAAAACTGAGACATAGATTTTTGTCAGCTAAGAGTATTAAGGGATATGGAACCAAGGCGGATAAATGGAGTTAAGATACAGGCCAGCCATGATCTAATTGAATCTAAGAGGCTCAAGGGGCTGAATGGCCTCCTTCTGTTCCTATGTTCCTACCTAATCACTACTTCATGATTTACCTCGTCTTCTCTCCTGCTCCTCAAACCTTCTTGTGTCCCACACCATGAGTTTTGACCCTTCAACTTGCTTTCTCAATTTAAAATAAAATATGCTTGCAAGCCAGAAATGCTGCTCGACTAAAACCAGCATGCGTAGCACAAGGCCAGAGACACTGGGAACAGAAAGAGTCTGATGGACCAACAAACAAATTGCTCATTCATGGTGAACTGGAGCCTTGCATTATGCGCAAGGACGCAAGGGCCATGATGTCAACATCATGAACTGCTGATGAAATGTGGCTCTGAATCCCTGCAAATGAGAAATCTTGCAAGAGATAGTCAATAAAATCAGGGTGATTTGAGATGGAAGCAGATGTGTTTATCTTATAAACGGCACTGGACAGCTGTTTTGGAGAGCTGGCGTAGATACTAAGCTCCTTTCTCCGATCCACTGAGAATTGATTAGCCCAAGAAAATTGTTTTAGGGCATTCCTTTTGACATATATATATTATATTTGTACTGCGATGGCAGAGGTCTGCCATGATATGCATAGGACAATAACTCAGAGTGAAATGTGCATCGTACTAATAAGTATTGTTTTTAAGAAAATTCAGTAAACAATTTTTTGAACCCCGAGCAGATTATTGCTTTTAGCAATAGATGTTTCTCAAAAGTGGGATTTAGACACATGTCTTGTGTAGTCTCCAAATCTGCCAACGCTAGAGGAATCTTCTTTGTCACTCACACATCATGAAATGTCAGCAGGACTTCTATCTGTTTTTAATGCAATAAGCGTATTTTAAGTGTAACTTCACACTCTGAGCAATTTCTGCATTCAACCACTAAATGTGACAAGATTGAAATTTTCCAGTTCATTGGAAAGAAAGCTTTGGTAAAAAAAATACCATTATGTGTGAGTCTCCCTGGCTAAGCTCCATCAATGTCCATGATGCCTCGAGGAGAGAATTATAGGACCATCTCCGGGCCTGTCACATAAATATGTCAAGAACCACAAAATCTGTTATAATGTAATTCTCATTGAGTCCCAATTGGGAGGAGAACTTAGTTCCTTTAACTCCCATAATGCAAAAAAAGGAAAGGATGTCCAATATCACATTTTCTTAATGGCAGATGTTGCAGAGTCTTGTGTATCATTATAAAACTGGTAATATGTTATCAACATCATACCTGTGTCTTTTGCAGGTACCAGCACTGGACTGGGCCTTCATTGCCAGGCTAATGTAGGGTGGTTGTTTCTTTCGGGAAGGTAGGAAATGAGATGTAGTCCTGCAAAGGATAGGAAACAGAATTGGTCACCAAATGGCTTAGCGAGTTTATCCAGTGAGGAGCTCAGCGTCACAGATCAGGATAGTCTCCTTTTGAGTGCGTGGTCTGTGCTGAATTGGTTGCTCTTGGCCGCCATGGTGGTAGGAGTAGTCCAATTGGCCTCAATGCCTGTAGGTTAAGGAATTGAGCCTTGGCCGAAGCGTACATCTATGAACATCAGGCAAGGACAGGATGAGGCCTGACTATGATAATGAATAGCTTGTCAACAATCACCATCAAAGCTCACACAAGAATAAGGACATCACGAGCAAAGTACTGGAGAGCTACCAGAGCTTATGGAACAACACTCCAACATGAAGTCAACATCTTCAGGGAAAAGGAGGATGGGGGCAAAACTGAATTAAACTTTGTTGAGCTGTAATAAGTCCAAATGTCCACTTCTCAATCATATCACCAGTCAATAAGAAAATATCATATTTGACCTATATTTGATTGAGATCATTTAGATATAAAAACATGTAAGAGCTATTTTTTCCAATATTTACAAAAACACCTCACTCTACTGGAAAATAAAAGGAAATCCATAATTACATAGAATTACATAGGGTTTGCAGCACAGAAACGGGTCATTTGGCCCAACTGGGCTATGACGGTGTTTATGCTCCACACGAGGGAAATGAGAAAAGGATGGACGCTGACTGCATAACATAATTTCATGTCACTTCATATCATGATGCAAAATTGATAGCACAGTGAAGAGCGTTGATGTTGCTTGTCCAGCAAAGTCTGTGCTTTGCATCTGGCATTAGAAGTTACTTCATTTTTGAAATCACTGGTTACTTATCCATTGACCATATTATCCCATGTCATGCAACAAACAAAACTGCAGCACAGTTAGGGGTTCAGCATCAGTGCAGGAGTCTTCACTGTGGACCATTGTGAAGATTTCGGAAGTCAACACATAAAAGTTCAAACCAAAGAAACCCCTTTGTATTTAGAAGCCATTATCGGTAACATTCCAAAATTCTTTTCACCATAAAGATTGTCATTTCAATACCGACTAAATATCGTACAAGCCAAAGTAAATAGTTTGTTAGAACTTGTTAATATTGTGACAGCTAATGACAATATTCTCTTTAATTAAAAAACAATTCATCATCATTCATTTAATTCAATGGCAGTTAGTACCAAGCTTATAGGTGGTCAGACACCCATAAATTTAGTGCTTGATAGTTAACAGACTCATTGCAATGCAACAAAATAGATATGTCAAGTGAACACAGCAAATATAAATCTCCTTCTCCAATGCACGGAACAAAAATTTCAGAATTTAAGTAATGCGTAGAAAGGTTTCCTCTCGCTGTAATCCCAACACATGGGATGCCCTTACAGAAATCGTGTCTCTTTGATCTTCAAGGCCATACGTTGGTACGACGCATGATCATAAAGACGGTTTAAATATTATGAGTAACTCTTTGCCTAACACCTGACCTTACAAGAAACAAAGTGGTGGCATTGCTCAGATACAAGAAACAATGTGGTCAATAGTGACCAATATGGTGGAAGAGACACTTCTCCTGAAAGTTTCACCTGATGTCTAAATATAACAGAGTGAAAACTCTTCCATATCCAAATTACAAATGTTTTGCTGAGAGTTATTTCATTTGTACAGACATTACATCATTTAAAATATACATAAATAGGTGAAATCACAGGGACTCAAAGTATTCAGAAACTACTGACCAGCTGTGATGTTGGGACTCAGTACCGAATGTCGAAATGAGGACTGTGTACAATAAAGATTCTACAACTCTCTCACGGTTGAGAAAAAACTGTATCTAAGTCCACAATATTTTTATAACACATTCTTTTCAATTTATATAATCATTCATTTCTGATCATTTATAATTTTTTGTGTCAAAGAAATTATCTTATTGGTTAGATGACAGTGGAATGTTTGCAGCAGTACTTATTAATCCAAATGAACACAATGTTAGCGCAAGTGAGCAGGGATATGAGCGTTACGTTGATTTGGGAAAGATGTATTTTTCTTTCGTTTCACTTTTAAATGTTCTCAATATGCAGAAAAGCATGAAGGAGAATGGAAAATACCATCAAATGAATGGCATTTCCAAAGGATGTTAATAAATGACAGAATTTCCAATATTGAAAACTCTAAAGGAAGTCCTACAATGAGAAAGGTTCCAGATGATGTCCTGCACTGGAAGAGATTCCAACGCTTGGATAAACAACGCTAAATAAATATTCTGGAGTTTTGTTTGATTGTTTTTGAGGCTTAGTGAGTTTTTATGCATAATTTCCCTCAAGAAATTAAATCAATGAGGTCAACTCAATGATAGAGTTAATTGTACTTGGTCTGTAGAAGGATCTGGCTTCAGGTCCCAAAGAGCTTTGTCTCATTTCATGCTTTATGTTCTTACTTTACCTGTAGTATAACATAATGGTCACACTGTATAATTATTATGTTACGCTTCAGTTGTTCTTCATAGACAGCATTCTAACATGTTTCCTTAACAAAGCCCTGTATTTTAGAACGCTCTTTGTAGCAGATGGGCCCTTTCCTGACATAATAACGTGGTTTTAATATGACAACTCCCTACAAGACATGAGCTGATTTCACTTTTCGAATGCAATATGTCAAACAAATTCTCAAATCGACAAAATATCAAAAAAAAAACTTTGGCATGGCAAAAAATATTGCAATGTGTACGATACAGATTTAGAGGGTCAGGAATGCCATTGTTGCACCTGAAATTGCTCCCATTTTGCCAATGTCAAGTTACGCCCAGGTATCCTCCCAATGTCATTAAAATACGCTCGAACTTAAAATGGGCGTAAATCAGCGTAAACAATCGGGGCTCAAGGAAACACCAAACCCACACCTGTATATTTCTTCTTTGAGTCTCAAAATTAAAAGTTTCAACTCATTTCACCATCATTCATGCACATCATGCACAGCAGGTTTAAGAACCTGCAATCGGGGAAGCTTTTCAATTTTTAATGTGACCTATACTTTGCCATAAAAATGCATTCAAAGAAACAGATAATTGAGCAGGTCTCAGTGAGGATACATTTTTAAAAGATGCTCAAAAAATTGCAATTAAGGGACCAGAAAAATTATTTTCTTTTCTGTTGCGCCTGAAAATCAGGTCACAATGTTGAGAAATCCCCCTTAACAAACGCAATTGGAGGATTCTCGCATTTGAGAGTTGGGGCATGGCTAGTTTTGTGGACGGAGGCTCATTCAGACAGAGAGTTTGATGGACGGGTGTAAAAGGTCGAGGAGACTTGGGCGTATTGTAGTTACGCGCGTAACTCTCTTACGCCCAAAATTCCGTGATCGTTTAAACCATGTAATTGGTTTGGGCCCAGTTGACGAGTGTCTCCGAGCTGAGGAAAATCCAGGCCAAGGTATTTTGTCAAACTGTCTTGTGTCTTTTTGTATTATGATATCTAGATTGTTAACAAACATCTGAAACTTCAGTATGACAACCGGGGTGAAAACTATATGCTTTACATATAAGCTGAGGCTTGGCAGTAGCTTGATCCTGTCAGTCAAATGGAACTCCTTACTGTCATTGCAAAATCCTGTCATTTCACTTGATTTGAGTTACATACACTCGTCTTTCTTGTTTTGGGAGGGAGTTAAAGCATTGCATTTTTTAGGAGAGGATATAGACAGAGATTACGTCTGTGAATGGGGCAGCATCGACACATTCTCTGTATCCACTAGGTTAGATACGTGAGCAGGTAGCAGATAGATCTAACCTTTCTCACTACTTCACCTCCCACCAAAAGAACCAAAGGCTTCAAAATGATGCTATACAATTATTAACAAGCACTGAACCCATTTGTCTGAAATTCCTTTGCTTTGTTGTAAACCTCCATTAGAATAATGGAAAAGGGAATTTAATAAGAACAAATTAACATATTTGTACACCAGCATTGGCAGAACATCATCAAGGAGCATTGTTAAAATAGCAGACAGAAATCTCACGCAGACCTGTTCATGTGTTCGGTACGAATGGTCCCACAATGTGATTTCAAACTCGAAGTGTGAACTTCTGTTCCCCTAAATGGATAATTACAGTGACCAAGCCCCTTAAATTGTAGCAGGCTAATTGCTCACTTTGGAGAGGGAAATAAAATCAGTGGAAGATAAGTTATAAAATTGACCAGGAGTGTCCCATTTTAAAAGGCTTGTCACATTGACTGGGCCCAAATAATCGCCAAGAGCCTACACTGATTAAAATGTGAGTTAACTGCTGTGGTTCTGGATTGCTCGGACAAAGCTTCAGCAGGAAGATAATTCATAAGAATGATAATGAAATTGACGGAATCAATGCAAATGAAAATTGGGTGGTTTCTATAACGAGAGGCTGATCCATAACCCTGGTTATGTGCCCAGGCAGCAAGCTGAAAATCTACCCAGTCACTGCATTTATTTAAGGAAATGACTTTGACAGATTTTTTTTGCTTTTTGCTGGAACAAAAATATATTTAATCACGAATCAGCTTTTTGGCAACCAAATCTGTTACCTTCTTCGGGTCAAACGGATGAGAAGAAGATGTTGACTCTTCTGAAAAACAGATTTAAAAAGCTCTGCCTTTGAATTCTGCACAGCCAACTGAATGGGAACTGTTCAGAAAGAAGCATCTGAAAACCCAGAGGCCCAAGCAAAATCAAGGTGGTTCTTTGAGTTGTCATGGCCCAAATATTAAATGCTTTTGGAGCCAATGAAGTAATCAGAAAGGAACATTCTCATGGAAGACATAGTGTGCCGATCGTGACTTTATATGAAATTATGGATCGTCATAAGGCTCAAATAAACCCACTTATGTTTTCATTAATTTTCATAACAATTTTGACCGAGTGCCTAATGCAGCTCTCATCAAGTAAGCTGGAAGCCATGAGAGTAAAATAGCAAACTGTCGGGTTTAATCCAGGACTCCAGCTCCAAGATCCATATAAAGGTAGACGAGAGTCTCACTGGGTCTACGTATTTTGAAAGATGAGGTGAGGTTGTCGAGATTCCCAGTCTTCATTAACGATGCATTCGATGGCAGCATAAAGATGGCTTTCCTGAGGCACTTCTGAAAGAATTGCAATGTGCTTTTGCACAGATGATTGGGCCAACAACAACACCCGATCATCTGGGACCTAGAATGTTCTACTCACCATTTCCAACAGTGGCATTGTGGCTTTGCATAGCTCAAAAGTGAATCTTGAAGGTATTGATTGGAAGAAACAAAAGTTGTCTATCCTAATTGTTTATTTATAGGATATTTGGGGGCCCTAATTGATACTAACTTTAGCATAGGCATAGTCCTTTGGGATTGCTCTGAGAAAGAGTGAACAATCTTTGATCTTTCTTCAGTAACACCAGAGCCCCAATTCTGGTCAAGCTGGTGACGTATAAAACAGGTGTCCATACAGTTCTCCTTCCTGGATCGGAATGCCTGAGGACCCTGGATTAAGCAGCTACCACCCAGTAAGTCTGGTATGTGGCACCAGGCCTGGACAAGTAGAACGTTAAGATGTCTGGTGCATCACAAGCAGTCCAGCGTTGGTCCTTCTATCGTGCTGAAGGCAGACGTCTGGCTTAAAGCTGATGAGGAAACTCTGAAATTTGGAGGAACAGCTGCTGCAAGGAGTGACCAGGAGGCAAGTTATTAGGACTCAGTTCAGTGCCCACCATGATTGGGATTACAAGCAGTTGCTCCTGAAGCTCTGCATTACTGTCTGGTAGAGCTCCATATGAAGAAAACAGTAGCTTGGTTTAAGAACATAAGAACATACGAGATAGGAGCAGGAGTAGGCCATTCGGCGCCTTCGAGTCTGCTCCAACATTCAATGAGATCATGGCTGATCTGATTCTGGCCTCAACCCCACTTTCCCGCCCTTTCCCCATATCCTTTGACTCTCCCACTGATCAAAAATTTGTCTAACTCAGCCTTGAATATATTCAATGACTCAGCCTCCACCGCTCTTTGGGGTAAAGAATTCCAAAGGTTCACAACCCTCTGGGAGAAGAAATTTCTCCTCATTTCCACCTTAAATGGGTGACCCCTTATTCTGAGACTATGCCCCCTAGTTTTAGATTTCCCCATGAGGGGAAACATCCTCTCAGCATCTACCCTATCGAGCACTTGAAATGCCATAGCATACAAGGCTACGGACCAAATGCTGGAATATGGGATTAGAGTAGACAGGGCTTGATGGCCGGCGCGGACACGATGGGCCGAAGGGCCTCTATCCGTGCTGTATAACTCTATGACTCTATGACTCTATGAGCCCCCTCAGAATCTTGTATGTTTCAATAAGATCTCCTCTCATTGTTCTAAACTCCAGTGAGTATAGGCCCAACCTGTTCAATCTTTCCTCATAAGACAACCCTTCCACCCCCAGAATCAACCTAGTGAACCTCCTCTGAATCGCCCCGAATGCAAGTATATCCTTCCTTAAATAAGGGGACCAGAACTGTACGCAGTACTCCAGGTGTGGTCTCACCAGCACCCTGTACAATTGTAGCATGACTTCCCTACTTTTATACTCCATCCCCCTTGAAATAAAGACCAATATTCCATTTACCTTCCCAATTACCTGCTGCATCTGTATGTTGACCTTTTGTGCTTCATGTACGAGGACACCCAGATCCCTCTGTACCGCAGCATTCTGTAGTCTTTCTCCATTTATATAATATGGAGACTCTTAAGTATGGAGATGGGGTTTTCTGCATGTGTCAACCAGCCAAATAACAGGGAAAAAAAGTGAAGCAAATTACTGTGCCATTTCTTGGTAGACAACAGTCTCCCAGGTTATCTGATTGTAACACAGGCATTGGTCCATTCATCTTTAGTGGGTTATAGTTGGCATTATGATTGCAAAACCTAGACCAATAGGTTAGCCATTGCAGACTAACATTACACTATTCTGGCTTACATATAGAAATAGAATTTTAAACCATTAAATGTAGTAATGCTCCATTACGACCAACTGACCAAATTACTTCATGTTCACACACATTTTAGTGCTGATGTCACCTTTAATGCAGAGTAATTCCAGCCTCTATGTTTAGAAAAGTTATCCTTAATATTCTGGGAATTCACAGCTAATGAGGTATAACATTCTGATCTAGATTTAATCTACAGGTGCTCTGGGTGGCACTTTATCACAAAAGAGATTAGAGAGAGATTTGGAAGGAGCAGGAATGCAAATGGGATCAGTGTATTGCTGCAACATCAAAGCAGGATCTTGAATAACCAAATAATTAAGCAACTATGAAGATAAGTCTCACAATCAGGCATTAAAACTGGACACCTCAATCAAACCTTCACTAAATATGGATGAAAAAACAACCCCACAGGAGCCTATTAAATCTGAAATAAATAATGTTCTTCTGCAGTTCTGCTGAAGTGTCATATTCCATGGACAGTATGAAGTTTGCATCAAAGGGAGAATCTCATAATCTTGAATTCTGTTTAGAGTGGGAAAGCCCATTTGCATTCTGCTGAATCCAATGTCTTATTTAGAATACTAAATAGGATTGAACTCTGCTGGTACTCTGAATTGGTGCGGAACCAACTTAAATCTTGATCTTACAGGTTATACCATCAGGAGAGGCCAATCTGAATCTAAAGTGGTGCTGTTTTAAATACTTTAATGGTATTTTCAAGGTACCAAGAGATCTCCCGTGAGAGTGCTTGCAGTCCCAGTCTCAGGAGGTCTATGCCAGGTGTTGGCTCCCCACGAACTAGCATTTCGTCTTCAGCAACAGACCCTGAGGTTGCCTCATGCCTGAACATGACCCACTAGGCCTAGTCCCCGTTTCTCTCTTGCATACTCATTGCGTTCCGAAGGAACCATTTAAAAAGCTGCCAGCTCGTGCCGATTCGCTGAATTGCTTCAAGCGAGAGCTGGACCTGTTTCTGGCTGGGGCGGAGATCACCTGGTACAGGAGGTGGGTAACGCAATGCATAGAATTATCAAGGCCAGAGTGGCCTCCTGGTCTAGTTTTGATCACCAAATGGGTCGGAGAGGAATTTCCCAGACTTTTTCCTCCCAAATTGGCCTAGGTTTTTATCTGGTTTTTCGCCTCTCCCAGGAGATCACATAGAATCATAGAAGTTACAACATGGAAACAGGCCCTTCGGCCCAACATGTCCATGTCGCCCAGTTTATACCACTAAGATAGTCCCAATTGCCTGCACTTGGCCCATATCCCTCTATACCCATCTTACCCATGTAACTGTCCAAATGCTTTTTAAAAGACAAAATTGTACCCGCCTCTACTACTGCCTCTGGCAGCTCGTTCCAGACACTCACCACCCTTTGAGTGAAAAAATTGCCCCTCTGGACCCTTTTGTATCTCTCCCCTCTCACCTTAAATCTATGTCCCCTCGTTATAGACTCCCCTACCTTTGGGAAAAGATTTTGACTATCTACCTTATCTATGCCCCTCATTATTTTATAGACTTCTATAAGATCACCCCGAAACCTCCTACTCTCCAGGGAAAAAAGTCTCAGTCTATCTAACCTCTCCCTATAAGTCAAACCATCAAGACCTGGTAGCATCCTAGTAAAGTCTTTTCTGCACTCTTTCTAGTTTAATAATATCCTTTCTATAATAGGGTGACCACAACTGTACACAGTACTCCAAGTGTGGCCTTACTAATGTCTTGTACAACTTCAACAAGACATCCCAACTCCTGTATTCAATGTTCTGACCAATGAAACCAAGCATGCCGAATGCCTTCTTCACCACCCTATCCACCTGTGACTCCACTTTCAAGGAGCTATGAACCTGTACTCCCAGATCTCTTTGTTCTATAACTCTCCCCAGCGCCCTACCATTAACGGAGTAGGTCCTGGCCCGATTCGATCTACCAAAATGCATCACCTCACATTTATCTAAATTAAACTCCATCTGCCATTCATCGGCCCACGAGCCCAATTTATCAAGGTCACGTTGCAATCCTAAATAACCTTCTTCACTGTCCACAATGCCACCAATCTTGGTGTCATCTGCAAACTTACTAACCATGCCTCCTAAATTCTCATCCAAATCATTAATATAAATAACAAATAACAGCGGACCCAGCACCGATCCCTGAGGCACACCGCTGGACACAGGCATCCAGTTTGAAAAACAACCCTCTACAACCACCCTCTGTCTTCTGTCGTCAAGCCAATTTTGTATCCAATTGGCTACCTCACCTTGGATCCTGTGAGATTTAACCTTATGTAACAACCTACCATGCGGTACCTTGTCAAAGGCTTTGCTAAAGTCCATGTAGACCACGTCTACTGCACAGCTCTCATCTATCTTCTTGGTTACCCCTTCAAAAAACTCAATCAAATTTGTGAGACATGATTTTCCTCTCACAAAACCATGCTGACTGTTCCTAATCAGTCCCTGCCTCTCCAAATGCCTGTAGATCCTGTCTCTCAGAATACCCTCTAACAACTTACCCACTACAGATGTCAGGCTCACCGGTCTGTAGTTCCCAGGCTTTTCCCTGCCGCCCTTCTTAAACAAAGGCACAACATTTGCTACCCTCCAATCTTCAGGCACCTCACCTGTAGTTGTCGATGATTCAAATATCTCTGCTAGGGGACCCGCAATTTCCTCCCTAACCTCCCATAATGTCCTGGGATACATTTCATCAGGTCCCGGAGATTTATCTACCTTGATGCGCGTTAAGACTTCCAGCACCTCCCTCTCTGTAATATGTACACTCCTCAAGACATCACTATTTATTTCCCCAAGTTCCTAAAATCCATGCCTTTCTCAACCGTAAATACCGATGTGAAATATTCATTTAGGATCTCACCCATCTCTTGTGGTTCCGCACATAGATGACCTTGTTGATCCTTAAGAGGCCCTACTCTCTCCCTAGTTACTCTTTTGCCCTTTATGTATTTGTAGAAGCTCTTTGGATTCTCCTTTGCCTTATCTGCCAAAGCAATCTCATGTCCCCTTTTTGCCCTCCTGATTTCTCTCTTAACTCTACTCCGGCAATCTCTATACTCTTCAAGGGATCCACTTGATCCCAGCTGCCTATGCATATCATATGCCTCCTTCTTCTTTTTGACTAGGGCCTCAATCTCCCGAGTCATCCAAGGTTCCCTACTTCTACCAGCCTTGCCCTTCACTTTATAAGGAATGTGCTTACCCTGAACCCTGGTTAACACACTTTTGAAAGCCTCCCACTTACCAGACGTCCCTTTGCCTGCCAACAGACTCTCCCAATCAACTTCTGAAAGTTCCTGTCTAATACCATCAAAATTGGCCTTTCCCCAATTTAGAATTTTAACTTTTGGGCCAGACCTATCATTCTCCATAGCTATCTTAAAACTAATGGAATTATGATCACTGGTCCCAAAGTGATCCCTCACTAACACTTCTGTCACCTGCCCTTCCTTATTTCACAAGAGGAGGTCAAGTTTTGCCCCCTCTCTAGTCGGGCCATCCACATACTGAATGAGAAATTCCTCCTGAATACATCCAAGCCCTTAATGCTATGGCTGTCCCAGTCAATGTTGGGAAAGTTAAAGTCCCCTACTATTACCACCCTATTTTTCTTGCAGCTGTCTGTAATCTCCTTACATATTTGCTCCTCAATTTCCCGTTGACTATTTGGGGGTCTGTAGTACAATCCTATCAAAGTGATCTCTCCCTTCTTATTTTTCAGTTCTACCCATATAGACTCAGTGGGCGAACCCTCGGATATATCCCCTCTCACTACTGCCGTGATGTTCTCCCTAATCAAGAACGCAACTCCTCCTCCTCTCTTACCTCCTGCTGTGGGATAGGGTGTATATATTGTGATACACAAGGAATCACGATTGTGTGGGACAGGCTGGATAGACCAAAGGGTCTTTTCCTATCCATCATTGTTCGTATGTTTGTACTTGTGGGGACCATCCACAGGTCCAACTCCTATTAAACTGTCACAAAACATGGAGGCACTGGCCATTGACGTCTATGGATTTTTCAAAGGAGGAAGAGGTCATAATGTTCCCACAGTCCAATCAGGTCATGATAAAGCAACATACCTTCTTGCAAGATTGAAAGCAGCTAAATGGTGGAATTGATAACATGTTTCTTAAGGACCAATCACATTGATGGATCGAGAGAAGAGGGAAAGGAAGACTTGCATTTCTATAGCGCCTTTCAGGACCTCAGGTCATCCCAAAGCGCTTTACAGCCAATTAACTAGTTTTGGTGTAGTCACTGTTGTAATGTAGGATATGCAGCAGCCAATTTGCGCACAGCAAGATCCCACAAACAGCAAGGTGATAATGACCAGGTCATCCGTTTTTAGTAATGTTGGTTGAGGGATAAATATTGGCCCCAGGACACCGGGGAGAACTCCCCTGCTCTTCTTCGAAATAGTGCCATGGGATCTTGGACATCCACCTGAGAGGGCAGATGAGGCCTTGGTTTAACATCTCATCCAAAAGACGGCACCTCCAACAGTGCAGCACTCCCTCAGTACCACACTGGAAGTGTCAGCCTAGATTTTTGTGTTCAAGTCTCTGGAGTGGGGCTTGAACCCCAACCTTCAGACTCAGAGACGAGAGGAACTATCTACTGAGCCACAGCTGACATCGTTTCATCGTGTGATGTGCACTTTCCGGATTGCTGGCAGGCAATTCAGCTTCAAAAATTTAACTTTTCAATAATGTAATAGATTTATCAACTGTAATACAAGACAGTTATATCTATCACTTATACAATATTTGAAATGCTTAAGGGTTCGTGTACACAGATCACTAAAATATCATGGACAGGTACAAAAATAATCAAAAGGTCTAATGGAATGTTAGCCTTTATAACTAGAGGGCCAGAGTATAAAGGGGAGGAAGTTTTGCTACAGCTGTACAAAGCCCTGGTTAGACCACATCTGGAGCACTGTGTACAGTTCTGGGCACCGCACCTTTGAAAGGATATTGGCCTTGGAAGGAGTGCAGTGCAGATTCACCAGAATGTTCCCAGGGCTCCAAGGGTTAGATTATGAGGAGAGATTACATAAACTAGGCTTGTCGTCCCTGGAATATACAAAGTTAAGGGGTGATTTAATTGAGGTTTTAGGATTTCGAAAGGAATTGATAGGGTAGATAGACAGAAACTTTTTCTGCTGGCGGGGGAAGTCTGGGACAAGTGTATATAACCTTAAAATCAGAGCCAGGCCATTTGGGAGTGAAGTTGGGAAACACTTCTTCGTGCAAAGGGTGATAGACGTGTGGAACTCTCTCCCACAAAAAGCAGCAGATGCTCAATTAATAATTTTAAATCGGAGATCGATAGATTTTTGCTAGACAAGGGTATTAAGGGATATGGAACCGGGGCGGGGGGATGGAGTTAGGATACAGATCAGCCACGATCTCACTGAATGGCGGTAGAGGCTCGAGGGGCTGAATGGCCTACTCTTGTTCCTATGTTCCTTTGAATGAAGCTTCAATCAGCTTAAAATGTATTTATTTGACTGATTTTATGTTCTATTCTGAATCCTTTGCAAAGGACCAGGACGTGGGTGTATGTTCTATTTATTGAGGATTGCAGGTCACAGTGAGGAACATTGCCAGATGAAAAGAGTTGGAGAGAAGATACTTCATCATGTCATTGGCAGCACAATATAAAAGTAGAAAGCTCTGATCAAACGTTGTTAAGATGCTAAAACTGAAATGCTGCTGCAATAACTCTTCCAAAAATCTTAGCGAAGAAAGAATTTTTCAATCCATTAAGGTCATTTGCTTTCAAAGGTATCAACGTCCAGAGCTGAAAATTATGGTCCAATATCTGAAATGACCCAGTAGAACCATAGCACAGAAGGAGGCCATTCAGTCCAATGTGTCTATGTTGACTCTTTGCTAAAGCAATCCAAAGTTGATGCCACCGCTCTGCTGTCTCACCATAGCCCTGTATTTTCTTCTGCTTCAATAGGTTTATCCACCTTTCCCTTAAAAGATGCAACAGTCTCTGCTGCACCTCACTCCTTGTGGCAAAACATTCCATGCTTCAACAACCCATCAACAAATTTCTCCCAACTCTCTCTCCGCTGATCATTTTAAATTGGTGACTCCTCATCACCGACTCCCCCACTGTAGGAATGAGGGGATGAAATTAGTCTCAGGCAACAGCGCAAAACGGGCAATGGCTCATCATCAGCAGCCCATTTTACACTCTGCCCAGTTTTCAATTTGCTGCTGTCCGTTTCGTTACGCTGCCCAAGACGCATTTTACCCCCATAGTCTCCCTCCAGCAAAACCCTTCATATTTTTTTAAAAACCTCTATTAAATCTCCTCAGCCTTCTCTGTTCCATTGGAAACAGCCCCAATATTTTAATTCTGCTATTCCATCGCATGCAGTTAGTCTTATTGGAGATATTCCACCATGTGTTGCAACGTGGTGTGTGCCAGCTGCAGTGCCATTACGAAACACGAGCAGTCATTCAACTGAACATGTCCCATTGACCTGCCCAACTTTCTGCCGGCGTCACTCAGGCAGAGTCCGTGATATCGAATGCTCTACTGGTTTTGTCCTTTCCCCAGACAGCCCAGAACAATGTTTGCAAAATCCTCTCTTAAGTCAGGCCACCTCACGTAGATTGAAATCACAGTGACCTGCATTTATATAGCGCCTTTCACATCCTCAGGACGTCTCTAAATGCTTCGCAGCCAATGCATTACTTTTAAAGTGCAGCCAATTTATGCACAGCAAGATCCCACAAACAGCAATGTGATAATGACCAGAAAACCAGTTTAATGATGTTGGTTGAGGGAGAAATATTGACCCAGGACACCGGGGAGAACTCCTCTACTCTCCGTCAAAATAGTTCCGTAGGATCCTTCACGTCCATCTGAGAGGGCACAGGGGCCTCGGTTTAATGTCTCATCTGAAAGATGGCACCTCCAACAGTGCAGCACTCCCTCAGTACTACACTGGGAGTGCCAGCCAGGATTATGTGCTCAAATCTTTGGGAGTGGAACTCAAACTCATAATCTTCTGACTCGGAAGCGACAGTGCTGCCACTGAGCCGGGGCTGACACCTGGAGACCCCCAATCTCCATGCACTGCTTTATTACCTTCCTGCTACCACTCCTGTTCCTCCAGGCCCCACAATAATAATTTAAAACTTACCTTTCCACATGCTCTTCGCCTTTGTCACCACTGAAACCTGGAGGAGAGTGCACGGCGTGAGTTCTGACCAGTTCTATCCTAAAACGGCTGTCGGGGGTCCTACGTAGGACCCCAATTTGCATCTTTAAAGGGGCCTACTGCCCAAAACAAGCGGGCGATATGGCCCCCCTGAAAGTGGCAGCAGGCCAATCGTAAGTGGTAATAGGGCGGTAAGGCTGCCTATCCCCATTATGAGACCGTTACCGCCACATTGCCGCCGATTTTGGCAGGTGAAAATCGACCCCTTTGAGTGAAAAATAGTATTGAGAGCTTTAAAAGTATAGTCATGTTCTATCACACAACATCAGCAAATTGCTTTATTTCTGCAATAGTGATGTTGCCCTGTATCCTAACTCGCACCAAGTCCCGTTCACCCATCACCCCCTGTGCTCGCTGAGCTACATTGACTCCCAGTCCAGCGACGCCTCGATTTTAAAATTCTCATCCTTTTGTTCAAATCCCTCCATGGCCCTCGACCCTCCCTATCTCTGTAACCTCCTCCAGCCCTACAACCCTCCGAGATCTCTGCGCTCCACCAATTCTGGCCTCTTGCACATCTCCGATTTTCATCGCTCCACCATTGGCGGCCGTGCCTTCAGCTGCCTGGGCCCTAAGCTCTGGAATTCCCTCCCTAAACCTCTCCGCCTCTCTCTCCTCCTTTAAGTTGCTCCTTAAAACCTCCCTCTTTGACCAAGTGTTTGGTCACCTGTCCTAATGGCCTCGATTTTAACCCCCACCCCGCACCCCGACGTGTGGGAGAGGGTCGGGAGAGTTACAATATCAGGATCGGGCAACCTGAACCATTCCTGCCCCTTTAAGCGAGGCTCCGCAGGGGCCTAATTAACATACCAAAGTCGCGGACTGATGTCATCATCGGCGCACGATTTAAATTTAATAGTGAGAGGGGACTTGATGTCAATTTTTTCTGATAACGCTCCTGTGAAGAGCCTTTGGATATTTTTACTACGTTAAAGGTGCTATATAAATGCAAGTTGTTGTTATATAGGAATTATAAATAATTGCAGAACGATCAACCAATTGGACTGATTTCACATTGGATTAAAGGATTTCTAATGATCAATGTTGTTCTGTAAAGTGTTGACTGCACTAAATTGTGGAATCGAGTGACAGGAGGAGGCCTTGAATTTCAACTCGATACTTGGAATATTCTAGATTTTTTTTAAAAAGTGTAGGCCAGGAGGCAGGTTGCAGACAAGTTTATATATTTATATATATATCTATATATGTAAATGAGAGTAACAATTATTCTGCCAGCTCTCCCAAAGCCTCAAGGTTCTGTTCAGTGTCGGACTGAGGCATAACAGAGCAGGAAGGTCACAGATTCAAAGCCAGGCCTGGACTGAATTGGCAGATGTCAGTCTGTCGGGGGGCAAAAAGGGAAGAGTTCCTGAGGTGGGCCTGGAGTCGCCCAAATACGACACCATGATCTGGGGGATGGGCGGAAGATCTGGTCATGGACGACCCCTTACTGAACTTTAGAAAGCCCATGTGATCGGGGCAGAACTGGGGTCCTCCCCTAAACTCCTGCCCCCCCTGCCCCCCCCCCCCACCTCCCCCGACCCAGTGGAAATCCACCCTCTCTGACCCCAGGGATTGTGGGGTCTCTGCATATCAGTCAATGCAAAGGGCATTGAACAGTGCAAAGTGAAACTGCGTTGAATTAATTAAGCAGATGACTTCAACTAGAGTAATTGTTAATCCTTGGGTTGTGAGCTTGAGCCAAAGGCAGATTATTGGAACGGTACAACTTCCAGATCGCAATGTCAGCTAGTGGGAACATCTTTAGAACCATTAAGAGAGAAAACAGTTCTATAAAAACCCAACAGTTTAGCACTGCCCGTTAAGTAAAGAACTCCTTCAGTTGGAAAGTGAATAAAGACTTGCTGATGCCAGTCGGACGATATTTTGGGTGCCTTGCTTCCCTTCTTCCCCTCGTTACTCACTGGGTGTGGGCTTATATTACATTGAATCGCCTAGCTCCAAGTTATTGGTGCAGATACATTGCTCTGCTTGTTACACATCACATTCAACACAGTAAGACACTGTCTTACAGAGGATCACTGTCTTGACTTTTAAAATTTCTGCTTGCATGACAAATAATGACTACGCCTGTTTCTCATGAAAATTTAATCTTTTTGCATAGGCCTCGTTTTTCTATAAAGGTCGCCTGAGACCAAACTGGAATTGTGAGAGAGATGAAACCTCACCTGTCATTGTGTCCATTTTTTGCTTGTGTGCAGCCAAACCACGTTGGAAATTGCACGTAGCCCACCTGGGTTTTCTTCTTACGTTGAAGTCACCATGACAGTGCAGAGATTTTCACTGACACCACAATATCTGTGGACAATTGGAGCAAGCCTTTGGCTTAGCTGGTAATATTCCTACCTCTGGGTCAGAAGATGCAGGGTTCAAATCCTGCCTCAGATATTCCCCAGTGAGTGGAGACCATAGCTCTGGCTCTGAACGCTGGGTTAACATAGAATCATAGAAGTTTACAACATGGAAACAGGCCCTTCGGCCCAACATGTCCATGTCGCCCAGTTTATACCACTAAGCTAGTCCCAGTTGCCTGCACTTGGCCCATATCCCTCTATACCCATCTTACCCATGTAACTGTCCAAATGCTTTTTAAAAGACAAAATTGTACCCGCCTCTACTACTGCCTCTGGCAGCTCGTTCCAGACACTCACCACCCTTTGAGTGAAAAAATTGCCCCTCTGGACCCTTTTGTATCTCTCTCCTCTCACCTTAAATCTAAGCCAGCACATGTCTCCACTCCTTTATCCTCCTTCGAACACTTCTTCTCTCTTACGTTCTTCCTCTCTCTCCTTCTAACATTCTTCCATTCTTTCTTTTACCAACACAGTCTCTCTCTCTCACCTTCCTTTCGCTTTCTGTATTCATTTGGATTGCCTTTATTTTTATAACCGAGTGGTTTTCTAATGAATTGGGGTTTTACCAACAATTATTTATTAATCCTACATTCGGATTTATTCATTATTATTTATTGCCATGGTGGGATTGAAACTCATGACTTTTGGATTGTTAGTCCAGTGTGATAACCACTATACTACTGTATTCATCTCCTATATTTATGTAGGCTCCATGAGGCAGCGGTCACCCTCCAGGGCCTCACTTCATGTTTGAGCCTAGGCAGCGAGTGCCGGTGCATTATTTGCTCGTGGTGTGGTATCATAGTCAGGCTAGATCCTATCCTTACCTGCCATCCACGTACGTGCACTCTTCAGCAGGAATTAATAGTCAGGAGCAGGAACCTTGGCTGATTTCTTTTCTTCTCCAACACAGTGACCAACTACATCCAAGTTGTTGCTTTGGCAGAAAGAGGCACCCGATTGCCCATTGTTGCATCTAGTGGGATACTCACTTCCGGTGGGTGTGGGTGGCCCTCCCTCATTATGTGGGTTGTGGGAGTCCATAAAACCCTACAACAGTATTGGACCAACCCCCCCTATCAGTTGGTATAAAGGTGGTTACAGTTCATGTCACGTTTGGTCAGACTATTAATCATCCTGCAAGTCCTTTCACAAAGTCACACAATTCCTCCAAGGTAAGAGTGAAGATATGGAAACAAGATCTGTGGACGGTAACTTATGATAATAAGCAGTTGCTACACTGCTGATACTCACCAGATTGTATCAAAGAAATTGTAGTTAATTAAGAAAAAAGTTGACTAATGAATCACTGAGAAATGATTAGAACAAAATACCCTGTAGTGAGTCCTTGGAACAGGAAATTTGAGTAATTTTTCCACTGGCCAAGTCTTAAGTAGGAAAAGCCAATTATCATTTATATTTATGATTCACGAACAAAATCACAGATTGGAAAAATAATTTCCGAGAATGGTATTAAATTAACAAGAGAAAAACAGCCAATCCCAACACATTTGCTGTAATGATCCTTTAGCAGCTAATGGGCCAGTTTGCTGCTATAATGATTGAAAGGTTTGTTAATCATCTGTAGAGCACACAATAATTCCCACAAAATAGCTCAACGCTAAGTTGAAGAAAACGGTTTTACAGACCAGGCCCCAGACACACTGCTGATGACTGCACTGAAGATATAAAGGCATATCTTTGGTGCAGGAAGACAGTCTCAACTATGAAAAGGCGGCACTAGGCCTAACAGTATGATACAGGAAAGAAAGAACTTGCATTTATATAGTGCCTTTCACAACCTCAGGATGTCCCAAAGTGCTTTACAGCCAATTCATTACTTTTGAAGTGTACTCACTGTTGTAATGTAGGGAAACGCTGCAGCCAATTTGCACACAGCAAGATCCCACAAACACAAATGATATAAATGACCAATTTAAGTGGTGTTGGTAGAGGGATAAATATTGACCAGGACCCCGGGGAGAACGTCTTTGCTCTGCTTTAAAATAGCGCCATGGGATTTTCTTTTACATCTACCTGAGCAGGCCTCAGTTTAATGCCTCATCCAAAAGACGGCACCTCCAACAGTGCAGCACTCTCAATGCTGATGGCTGATTGGCCTCCAGTCTTTGTCGGCCTTACGGCACATCTAAGTCACGACCTCCCTGAGGTGTCTGAGTTACCTCATGCACTGCTCCTTTATGAAAGCCCAGGATGCTGAGTGTTGTGGTCCACTTTCTGCCTGAGGGTAGTCCCTGCTGTGAGCTACGTGCCTTCTATGCCCTTAACACCCCCAGTTGCCCTCTCCTCCACTTTATGCTCCACCATGTACACACCTGCCAATGGCCACTATAAAAACCCCTATTTTCCATTCACTTCTACCGCTGCTGTGCTGAAACCTTCAATATCTTCTTCAGTTCACTAAGTCCGGGTCTTAAAAGGGAAAAATAAAACACTTTTTAATTTGATTATGCAGCTGAGAAATGCTTCACAAGTTCATAATTAACAGGCTTAAGAAGGCCTTCACAACATTTTCTGACTGTTCATTGACTATATCTGGATAATTGTAAACAATTTTACAACACCAAGTTATAGTCCAGCAATTTTATTTTAAATTCACAAGCTTTCGGAGATTTTCTCCTTCCTCAGGCAAATGTTTCAAGATCTCCTTGAAGCCTACGCATTTATACATATCTGGATAGCAATACACAGAGTGGCATTAAGCCAGGATAAATAATCCCCTTGCACTTTGTACAACATTGCATCCTGTTGGACTCACTTATTGAACATCATTGTCTCAGCAAAAAATATTCCTATCAGCTTGGTTTTACTCTGCCTCACTTTCTTGCTCTTCAGTGGTCGTTTGGCGTTCCTAACCGCCTAAAACAAGATGCTTTGCTTCAATTTCTTTTTCCGAAACAAACATCTTTGAAAGCTGGTTATCAAACTGTTGCAAACCGCCTCTAAAATTTCAAAGCATCATACGACTTGCTACGTACCCCAGTATAATTTATCACTTACGTCCTAATTGAAATCTTTCCTTTCTCTCCCCCTAAGGTTAGCGCCTCTTTTGAAAAAAAGAATCACAGCTAATGTGAGTTTTGCATGTTTCACACATTGCCATGGTAGGAATTAGGCTGTTGAATGGGGCAATGACCTTCAAATAACTTCACCAATTCCTTCCTCTCTTGTTTAGTAACACTTCTATGTTCCTTTCATTAAATCTGACACTTCCATTGATTGGATTCCCTTTACCGTAAATCATGGATTATTATATGTCCTTGTGAATAACTTGCACCTCCAGTTTGGGCAGTGAGTTTTATGCTGGAAATGTGTTATTTGTCTTTAACAATCCCCTCCACCTCCCCCTCCCTAACACACATGCACACACAATACACATCAAATCTATACTGGCTGACTGCCCTTGGAAAAACATCAGTGCAGCAGATGAGGTGTCAGCCTTGCTCAGTGATCTCATTCTCACCTCTTAATCAGAAGGTGTGGGTTCGAGCCCCACTCCAAAGACTTGAGCACAAAAGCTAGGCTGACATTTCAGTGCAGTGCTGAGGGAGTGCTGCACTATCAGAGGTGCCGTCTATCGGATGAGATGTTAAGCCTATGGGCCCGTCTGTCCTCTCAGGTGGATGTAAAAGACTCTATTTGAAGAAGAGCAGTGGTGTCCTGGCCAACATTTATCCCTCAATCAATATCACTAAAAAACAGATTATCTGGTCATTGCTGTTTGTGGGATCTTGCTGTGTGCAAATTGCCCTGAGCGTTTCCTACATTACAGCAGTGAGTACACTAAAAGCAGTTCATTGGTTAGGGTTGGTGAGGTTGTGAAAAGCACGATATATAAATGCAAGACTTTTTTTTAAGAAACTGAAGATGGCTGAGAATATCAAGGAGAAGGGTAATACATCATGGCTAACATTTTCAGAGTTATTTTTGCACCTTCCATCATACAAGTTTAGCAAGTGCTGCACTTCAAGCAGTTTAATAAAAGGATAATTTCACACTCCCTGCATCATTTTCAAATGATTTACATTTTGGCATCCATCTGTATTGTGCACTGTCTATTTTTGGACAATGTTACAACTTTTGGGGGTTAAGTGTGGGTTAAGTGTGCCTTACATTTAAACATTTATGGCATTTTACTTTTGACTCTCATTTGCCTGTGTCGTCTCATAGCCCGGACCATACATTATAAAGCCTGATGATAAAAAAGGAGGTTTTATTGTATGTTAAAGATCATTTGTTTATTAAAAGCAGTGTTGTGATATGGAAAATATTTATTGATGTCTGAAATTTTAAACATCCTTTTCAGTTGACGGACTGGGTGGGACAATAACTTAGAACGATGATCAGTCACTCCTGGGAATGATGACATGGCACTAATTTGATTTCATGCTTGTCAAAACCAGTAGCTGAACCTATATTCCGTCATTTCTTCATCTATTTAGATTTAGGTTTGCAAGGCTTCACTCCCAATGTGGAGCCTCACTTAACGGGAGTGCAAATCAGAGAATAGGGCAGAGAGATCAGAATGCCTGGCTCCTGCTACTCCCAATTTCTTGGTGGTCCATTTTAATTAGCACGAAAAACAACATTAATTGCAGTCAGTTGGCAACTAGAGGACATAAATTTAAGTTCATCACCGAAGGGATAAGAAGTCAGTAATATATATGGTGGAAAGATGAGGCCCTGGGACAGATCTCTGGAGACCATCACTTATCACATCTCACCAATCAGAGAATTAACCTTTTACCCCTACTCTCTGTCTCCTACCTCCCAACCAATTACCAACCCATGTCACCATGTTATCTCCAATTTTGTGCACTATCATTTTTGATAATAATCTCTTGAGCGAAGCCTCATCAAAAGCCTTCTGGAAGCCCATATAGACAACATCCATAGATATCTTCCTATCCACTATGCTACTGACCTCCTCAAAAAATATAACTAGATTAATCCGTCTTTCAGATGAGACATTAAACCGAGGCCCTGTCTGCAGGTGTAAAAGGGAAGCTAAATAAGTACATGAGGGAGAAAGGAACAGAAGGATTTGGTGATACAGTATGCTCCCTCTCTCTCTCTGTCTTTTGTTCTGGCCGTTTGTATATTCGGTGGTCCTGTAGGTAACATCTCTCTGTCTGAACACTTTGATGGCCTTGACAACGGGCAGTTGGAAAGATTATCTGTAATCACCAGGTATTGTTCTCTGACTATAAATGCGAAACGTTCAAGGATTTCCACATTCACCTGACGAAGGAGATAATCTCCGAAAGCTTGTGATTTTCAAATAAAACTGTTGGACTATAACCTGGTGTTGTAAGATTCCTTACATTTGTGATACAGTTAGATGAGGTAAGGTGGGAGGAGGCTCGTGAGGAGCATAAACGCTGGCACGGACTACTTGGGCCAAATGGCCTGTTTCTGTGTTATTACATTCTATGTAACGACCTACCCTTCACAAATCCATGCTGACTCTCTTTGATCATCCGATACTTGTCCAAGTGCTCAGTCACTCTGGGAAAAGTGAAACTGGTGAGAAACGTAGCATTTCTTTACCATGTACGGGTAGGCACAATTTTACAGGGAGTTGAGGACACAGTGGGACATGTCACTGCATTGCTTTCCGTCTCTCTCTCTCTGCCTCCGATCCACTGAAAAATTGAAATCATAGAAAATAGGAGCAAGGGTAGGCCATTCGGGCCTGCTCCGCCATTCAAAATGATCATGGCTGATCAAATGGCGGAGGCATAAAACCAAAGTCATTTTCTCTCATGATTTGCGGTGATGGATCTCATCCTCAAGCTTTGTGTAAAGTCCATTTGTGACTAATCTAGCAGGGTTTACTGGACTATGATGCGTGAGTGGTAATAAACGTTAAAAAAAAGCTGGTGCCACAAAACATTTTGTTTCCCGAGGGCACAGGGGGAGCGATTCTGTAAAACTTTATTTTGTAGAAGTGGAATAAGCTTTTGCAATTTTACTGCAGATGTGTCAAGGAAGAAAAGCAGGGAAACAGCCACCTAATAATGATAGAGTGCTGATCTTTAACATTTCAGTTCCCTCCTCAGTAGGAATTGATGTTAAATCAATCAATGTGCCCTCCCCAGAAGAAGCTAAAGAAACACCTTGGATAGTCTCCAAGAAAGCTGGAACGACAATGGAAATGACCTGAAACAATGACTGCATGTGTGCTTTATCTTCCACTCCCTGCTCAGTGTCAGCTTGGCTCAGTGATATGCCGCCTCCAACTCGGCAGGAATGAGGGCTCAAACCCCACTACAGGCTTGAGCACATAATCTAGGCTGACAGCTCAGTGTAGTACTAGAACTATAGAAAAGATACAGCACGGAAGAGGGCCATTCGGCCCATCGTGTCCACGCCGGCTCGAAGAACAACCAGGTGCCCATTCTAATCCCACCTTCCAGCACCCGGTCCGTAGCCCTGCAGCTTACAGCACTTTAGGTGCAGGTCCAGGTACTTTTTAAAAGAGTTGAGGGTCCCTGCCTCTACCACCAATTCGGGCAGCGAATTCCATACACCCACCACCCTCCGGGTAAAAAAGCTTTTCCTCATGTCCCCTCTAATCCTTCCGCCAATCAGCTTAAATCTATGTCCTCTAGTTCTTGAACTCTCCGCTAGGGGAAACAGATACTTCCTGTCTACTCTATCTGGGCCCCTCATAATTTTGTACACCTCAATCAAGTCTCTCCTCAGCCTCCTCTGCTCCAAGGAAAACAACCCCAGCCAATCCAATCTCTCCTCATAGCAGCAATTT